>NW_025838913.1:79753-120151 GCF_002878395.1 Capsicum annuum | reverse complement strand
ATGGTTCCTCCCTTAATTTTTGCAACAAGGATATGGCCTAAATAGCTAGGCCATACTCTCTTGGGACTGAGTACCCTGCACTCCCACTCTACTATTTGACTGAAAATTCTAAAACCAAAGATCAACTGGTGGTCTGGGTGCTGAGGCACTGGCTGAAGATTAAGCATTACTCTAAAACTTTTTCTTCAACCATTTATAACCCTAATTATTCCCACCTTGGTGCTGACTATTATTCTAGCCTGTAGATATGGCTCTCTTAGCTTGCCTTTCTTTTCCCTTACCTCGGCTAGCCTTTTCTTATGCTCCTCAATCTGCTGTATATGAACGAACAACTTGGAGAAATCCATATCTCTATTCAGCATGGCTTTGTTGAATTCCAACACCAGATCATCCAAGAGATCAGATGCAAACTTTCTTATGCGAGCTCTCAGGTTATCCATCAATTCTGGAGCATTACTGGACAACTGAGTGAACTTCAATGTATACTCCTTAACACTCATTTTTCCTTGCTTTAAGTTCATAAATTCTTCAGCCTTTGACTCCCTCAATTCCCAGGGAAAGAAACGGTCCAGGAAAGCTTCCACAAACTCACCCCACACAGAAGGCTCAGCATCGCTACCCTTCAAATCATCCCATTCATTATACAATTGGTTGGCCATATCCTTCAACTGATAGGCTACCAACTCAACTCCTTCAACCTCATTTGCATGCATAACTCTAAAAATTTTCTCCAATTCATCAATAAAATAGTGGAGGTCCTCCTCAACCTTTATGACAGGAAATATAGGTGGTTTCAGCCTCATGAATTGACCAATCTGTGTAATCTCACATGAACCAGACACAAACCCTACATCTTCTGACTGACGAGCCTAAGAAGTCATGAGCTGTATAATTATATGGATGGACTGTCGAAACTCAGCATTCAAAACTTCCCTTTGAGGAGGCTGGGGATAGTTAAAACTGGTCCATGGAGCCCGAGGTAGACTATTCGAGATTGGAGAAACTCCCAGAGTAGCAACAACCTCTGGGGTATGAGCTCTATTACGGGTCTGTATGTTATGAGTAGGATGGACATCCTCAGCTTGGGTGTTTTTTTGTTCGTTCTACAAGGAGACATGTTCAACTTCTAAAATATAGGAAATAGCGGGTTAGAGGACACTCATATTCTATAACACAGACTAACTTATGAAAGAAATAGAGATATTCCTAAACGCCTAGTAGCTTCCTCCTTATAAGTGTGATGCTCTACACACCCATAAAAAAGACTCTACCTGACGCGATTTTGCAGACACCTTGGGACCATGAACCATGCTTTGATACCAAATTTTTTACGACCCGAGCTGAGGCCCTGGCCACGACGAACATCCTGAACCGTAAAGGCTCGGGCGTCCATCTTTATCTGGCAATCATGCACACCTTTCATAAATTATAAAGAAAAGTAGAAGATATTTAACAAGATGGAAACATGGTCAATCTCTTAACTCAGCTGAGTAATATGAAATGAGATTCATAACAGTCAAAACACATGACACTAGTCTGCAAAATCTCTAATGATACAAAAATCAACATCTGTCCAAAACTGAGATAGAGCCCCCAAGTCGGACCATAAAACATAATGAAATAATTGAGTCTCCTAAACCAGGACTTCCAAAAGAGAGAAGACTTACCAACTGCAAGTCTCAGATACAAAATCTAGTGCGTAGCGGGACCCCGAGACTGTGCCTCAGATCCTGAAATTTAGGTGGCCAATGCAATTATACTGGTATGTGAAACAATCCAAAATAGCATTTTTTTATTACACAGTATAGATGAGAATATTTCTTAAACATTACATATAGGATAAGTAAAACAAATGCAAAAAATTTAGAATTTCCAAATGCTTTCTTAAAATTAAGACACACTTTATATTACTCCTGAGATAGATGGTACACCCTACATTTCTACAATCCCACGGGCTATATGGAATATGCCCTTGACTCGGCGGCCAAGTCCCTAATCCAAGTATACCGCAAGTATTAGATTCCTAATTGCTATTCTAGTATACCTGTAACGCCCCAAAAAATGAGTCCTGAAGTGTCACACGGTGCTTGAGGCTACGAGTAGACCCAAGATAATCGTTTGAGCTATTTTCATTTAGTTCAACACAAATCAACGGGGTTTCCATAAATAACCCTCAAATATACAAAGAGTAATCATCATCCAAGAATAAAAGAATTTTAGAAAGATAACAAAATATGACTTATTAGTCAACTCCCAACATCTATACTAGTTTGACAAGCCTCTAAGAAAATCAATAAAACCAGCGAGCCATTGAGATATGCCCCAACTGACTCATACTCAGTTATCAAATGTAAACAATTCCTTGAAACCAACACCAGACATCACGTCCTCAGAACATGAGGACTCATCATAACAGAAGATGTAGAACAACGTGTCCGAGGAATCACTGTCGAACCTGAAACTAAGCACCTGAACCTATATTTCGAGAAAATACAGCCCACATCCAAAGATGTGGGTCAGTACCATGGAAAGGAACCGAGTATATGGGGGTGTAAACAATTGTATAAACATCATCATCATAAATATTTATAAGAAATATGCAGGATGCATGAAAGACTCACATAGCCCAAAGAAAATCATCATAATCATGAGAGGATGAAATAAGTACAATAACACATGTGAGTCATCATATAATTTGTCAATCACTTTCAGTTCATCAAGAATATCAATTATCATAATGTAAATATCATTCAAATCTTTTGAAAGAATAACTTTCACAATTCCACTTTCAAATCACTTCACCATTCATCATAGACACAAGGAAGCACACACACACTGGGAGATCCTATAACCAACATAAACTATGTGAGCTACATGGAGTCCAACGTACAACCCATGTTGGGGAGAGCCGTCCTATCCTTTCCATCGGAGTAGGACTATCGATATCAAATCCACACAAACTAGTGATCACTATATAAATCAGGCTCAAACTTACTACCACGGGGTCACGTAGTTATAGGGAAGTAAGGTCGCTTTATACCTCCCACCGGTGCTAAAGATTTCTCCCGGACTTAGCTCAGATCATTTCAAAGACATCCACAACAAAACAATTTAGTAATATATAAATATACATCGGGAGCCATCGTGCTTCCCATCTATCAAAATCAACCACGTTGTGGATTTCTTTCACACTCGAGTTCAAAACAACTTCATTAAAACCAAAAGGTCAAATTATTCAAAATATCTTAAATATTCAACATCAACGTGCTTATAACACACACTTTCTAAAAAAAATACAATTTCCAATGGGATTCACGACCCAAATATCAAAATCATGATAAATATCGTTCAAGATTCATGCTTTATATCTCCACACATGTAAATTTATATTTCAAAATCATAAACATCAAGATTTCATAATCATCATCATAAGATATGGGTTCATGCTTCAAATTCATAAAAATCAAATAAAAATCATGCCTTTGTAAAGAAAATTACTTTTGGGCACAAGAACGAAAGAGAGTTCTTGTTGAAAAATCCCACATACCTTGAATGATGAACTTTAGATTGATACTCATTTTTGAGATTTTAATTGTGACTTTGAATGATGGTTCTTGGAGTTCTTGAACTAGGAACTTCGAATCTTGAATAATTTGCCGAACTAATGGTGAACTTTGGAGGTTTTTGAAGTTGGATGTAAGAGCTTAGGGTTTTCTTTTTGAGAGAATTTGATGAAATATAACATATAATAATTATAATAGGCTTTAATATAGGGTTTGGACAGATTTTGGGTGAGGGGGAATGACCAAACACTCCTAAAAATCTAATAATTCTCGAATCTGTCCTTTGTTGGACTATTTTGATAGTTTGAAGTAGATCAACCATAACGTTTTACTCCGATATCCAAATTAGATGAAACCAATTTCATTAGAAAGAGCACTCTCACATCTTTCCGTTGATATATAGTATCTCACCCAGATCATTGTGTACGAGGAGTTATGATCATTTGAATTTGACCCAAAAATTCACTTTTGATAGGCTGAAGTAGATCGACCATAACCTTTAGCTACGCTAGAAAAATTGGATAAAACAATTTTCATTGGAAAGAGGACTCGCAGAGATTTCCGTTGATATATAGCAGATCACCTAGATCATTATGTACAAGGAGTTATGATTGTTTAAAGTTGGAGCAAAAATACGCCAGGCCTCAGTACTTTTTCCTGCACGTTTTACTGTTCACTAGTATTCACGGTTTGATCGGAATGTTCATAACTCGCCGCTCGGGTGTCCATTTTGTATGATACACATATCGTTGGAAATATTATTCGATAGTCTACATAGTGGTGGGTCATAATCTAATATATTTCTCACGGAAAATTTATAATTCATTTTAGAAGATAGAACCCAACACGTTTAAGCACAAAATTTCACCGGGATTTTACAAGCTGATACCTACTGCGAGCACTAAGTAAAATAGTAATATAAAACATGAACAAAAGATAAACTGATAAGGTACTGTAAACTAAATATTGAAATATGTGTCAACAATATGTCTGAAATATCTGATAATACTAAAAAAATGACTGACTATATAACTGATTATCTGAAAGACTCTAAATATCATGAGGAGTTGATGGACAAACCTCCAACTAACTCCGACTGACGGAACGTAAGGAAATACTAAAATAAATAAGATAAACATATCATGTCCCTAATGGATGAGGACTCACCACTATTGCTATTGAGTAATGCTCAGCTGTTTAAGAATAGTCCAAAAAGTGAGCATTCAAATATATGTTATAAGACAATATAGCGCAAAGAAAAGTATGTGGTTAGTACTTTGAATATACTAATATATGAGATGAGGCGGACTGGCATGCATGAGATAACTCCACATAAATACATAAACATGTAATATCTTAGAATGAAGAACTAAGCATAAGAATATTACTAACACAATCTAAAATCTGAATGATGAAAATCTGTATAACTAATTAACTGATAAATCTATATGCTTGGTCAAGCAGACCTGAGCTGAGAGAGACTGACAGACTAACTAAAACTGTGGGAGCTATCATGTAGCCTACATGCCCCAATCTAAGCTAATCAGGTTCAAACTTGTAACTCCAGTTGGAAGTGTGTCAGTACTTTTCCACGGGCACTAACACTAGCTGTGTGGATTCACTAATCGTGAATCCCGAAGTAATAAGGATTCAGTCCTAAACTGGCAGGTAACCCCTAAGAGAGTGTCAGTCCTAAAATGGCAAGTGATATCTCATAATCCTACACTGGCTACATAATTCTGGAACTTAGGTACTGCTACTAAGGACCTAGTCCTAACTGGCGGGTGAGCCCCCATCCTAGGTTCACTCTGTGCTAAATCCTACTCCCAACTAAACTGACATTGGTAATGAACTGAACTAAGTTTAACTGATCATTAGTTTTGATAGTGCTCATCATGATTATATCACCTGAGTAAAATAATTTAATATCCGTGGTTTCATTGAATCATTACTTGAAAATTTGAAATCATGTATAACACATAGGTATCGGGTGTTCATAACCCGCCATCACTAAATTATTATAAAATACAATATTAAAGCTTTAAACTTCAGTATGGGATCATGGTTTCAAAGACGAAAAACATAAACATTTCATCGAATATGTGAGAATCATGAACTTGAACATGGGAATGCCTTAAAACATGAGAAAACAACATGATGTCATGGCTAAATTAACAATTCGATATTATGACATGAAATTCGATTGAATACGACATGGGAAATCAAAAAATTGAAGCATGAGGTAACCTAACTATACATAGAATCTCAACTAGGACTTTTTCATAGAAAAGGCTATCCTGAACATCCATACTTTCTAAAGAAATAACAACAGCTGAATCATCGATGCATTTCTTTAACAAGGAAATATAAAAAACTGGATGTACTGATGCCAAGCATGCAGGAAACACAAGCTCATAAGGTACCTTCCTAAAATGGTGCAAGATTCTAAGGGCCGGTATAGTGGGGACTGAGTTTCCCCTTTTTTCCAAACCTCTTTCTTTCTTTCATAGGCAAAATCTTCAAATAGACCATATCACCAACCTCAAACTCAAGATCCATTCTCCTCATGTCTGCATAGGATTTATGAAAGCTTTGGGCTGTCTTCAGATTTTCTTGAATCAACTAAACCTTCTCTATTACCTCAAACACTCACTTTGGCCCTATCAAATTTGCCTCCCTTTCTTCAAACTAGCCAATGGGAGATCTATATCTCCTTCCACAGAGAGCCTCAAACGGAGCCATCTGAATACTAGAGTGACAACTATTGTTATAGGCAAACTCAATCAAAGGTAAGTGGTCATCCCAACTACCTTTAAAGTCAATAACATAGGCCCTCAAGATTCCCTCTAAAGTCTGAATGGTCCTTATTTCCTAACCATCTATCTGAGGATGAAAGATCGTACTCAGATAGACTTGAGTACCAAAACCCTTCTGAAATGCCGTCGAAAAGTAAGAGGTAAACTGAGTACCTCTATAAGAAATGATAGACAACGGAATCACATGCAACTTAACCAACTCTACGAGATAGAGTCTAGAATATCCTTGGATAAATATGACGTGTGAACTGACAAGAAATGGGATGACTTGGTCATTCTATCCATGATGAACCAAATCAAATCATGCTACTGATTCGTACAGGGCAACCCTAACACAAAATCCATGTTCACCACTTCCTACTTCCAAGTAGGGATGCTAAACTACTAAAGTGTACCACTAGGCCTTTGGCGCTCAACTTTAACCTTCTAACAATTTGAGCACTTTGGCACAAACTCTAAAATATCCTTCTTCATACTATTCCACCTATAGATTTTTCATAAATTTGGTATATCTTAGTGGTTCCTGGGTAGATAGAGTATCACGCACCATGCACATCTACAAGTATTCGCTGCCTCAAACCATCAACACATGAAACACATCACTTTCCCTGACAATGTAGCACACTATCTCTCCCTTGGGGGAAAACTTCTACTTTTTGATCTCTAATTGCCTTCTTTATCTTAACTAAACTAGGATCCCTGTCTTGCTTTTCTTTCACTTCAGCAACCCATGAAGATTCTGAAACATTCTGAACCCATATAATATCTCTAGCTGAATCAACCAAAGAAAACCTAATCTAGCAAGCTGATGAACCTCACAAACTAACTCCTCCTTATCATTCTCTACATGGACAACACTACCCATAGACAATCTATAAGGGCATCTACCACTATGTTGGCCTTTCCCAGATGATATAACATATGTTATAGTCTTCTAACAACTCAATCCACCTTCTCTGACAAAGATTCAGGTCTTTCTACGTGAACATGTACTGTAAGCTCCTTTGATCAGTGAACACATCAGCATGAACCCCATAAAAATAGGGCCTCCAAATTTTCAAGGAAAAAACAACTGCTGACAACTAAAGATCATGGGTAGGATATCTCTTTTCATGGGGATTAAGCTGTATAGAGGAATAGGCTATGACCTTGCCTCTCTACATCAAAGCACAACCAAGACCAACTCCTGAAGAATCATAATAAACTACAAATCCATCTGAACTATCAGGCAAATCCAAAACTTGGGCAAAGGTGAGTCGACTCTTCAACTCCTAAAAACTCTTCTTGCAGGTATTTGACCACTTTAATTTGACCTTTTTCTGAGTCAATCGAGACATGGGGGATGCAATAGAAGAAAACCTTTCAAAAAACTGTCTATAATAGCCAGCCAAACCTAAGAAACTCCTGATATTTAATGGAGAGATGGGTTAGGCCAGTTTCTCACTGCTTTGTTTTTTTAGGGTCAACTCAGATACCATCACCGAAAATAATATGTCCAGGGAAAGATACTGATCTTAGCCAAAATTCTCCCTTAATAAATTTTGCAAATAAGTAATAAGCTCTAAGGGTCTGTAATATAATTTTCAGATGGGTTAGACGGTCATCCTCACTACCCGAATAGACAAGGATATCATCAATAAAGACTATGACGAATCCATCCAAGTACTTCTTGAAAACCCTATTCATCAAGTCTATAAAAGTTGCAAGGGTATTCATTAGTCCAAAAGACATAACTAGAAATTTAAAGTGACCATACCGAGGTCTAAAGGTTGTCTTTGAAATATCACATTCTCTAACTCGAAGTTGATTATAGCCTAATCTGAGGTCTATCTTTGAGAAATAACTGACACCCTAAAGTTGGTCGAAGAAGTTATCAATTCTAGGTAGTGGATACTCAGTTTTGATTGTGACTTTACTCAACTAACGATAATCAATGCACATTTTGAGAGAACCATCTTTCTTACACAGAAACAAAATTGGAGCACCCCATAGAGAAATACTAGGCCTGATGTAACTCTTATCTAAGAGATCCTTTAAATATTTCTTCAATTACTTAAGCTCAGCTAGAGCCATTTTGTAGGGAAGAATAGAGATAGGTTAGGTACCTGGAAGGAGATCTATTTCGAAGGCAATTTCCTTTTCGAGAGAAACTCTGGGAAGATCTTCAGGGAACATATTTGGAAATTCTTTTAGTACTTAAACTGACTTAAGACTATAAGTCTCAGAATTTGAGTCCTATAATCAGACAAGACTGTAAACAAACCCCTTAGATATCTTCTTTCTAGCTTTAACATATGAAATAATTTGATCCCTAAGCACTTGGGTACTACCC
Organism: Capsicum annuum; assembly: GCF_002878395.1. Classification (NCBI taxonomy): domain Eukaryota; kingdom Viridiplantae; phylum Streptophyta; class Magnoliopsida; order Solanales; family Solanaceae; genus Capsicum; species Capsicum annuum. The sequence goes on along the minus strand of NW_025838913.1, from coordinate 111,440 downwards.
CTCCATTCAATAACTTGTTCATTAGGAAACTGAAACTAAAATTGAACGACTCTATTTCTACAATTAACTGAGGCATAGCATGCTTGAAGCCAATCTATGCCTAGAATGATATCGAAAACAGTTATCTCTAACTCTGCCAGATCAACTAAGATGATTTTCTGAGATATTGTGACCAGGAAATTTCTGTATACCCATCTTACTATAATAAATTTACCCACTGGGGTAGACACTGAGAAAGTATCTAATAATATTTTGTGACTGAAACCAAAGTTGATGGCTATATAAGGGGTCATAAAAGAAAGTAAAGCTCTAGGGACTAATAAAACATAAACATGAAGATAAAAGACTTGGAACATACCTGTAACCGAAAAACAAGAACTTTCCTAATCATGCCAAGTCTGGAGAGCATATAATCTATATTGGCACTACCCACTGGTTGTACTGGAAGTGGCAACCTGATGAGTCAGGAAACCTACTAAAGCTGATAAAAGATTAGATTTGCCTTGTTAGCGCGAATCCTTTCCCTTTCGAGCAACCATTGCATACTCTCGGATCCTATGGCCTGGCTAGCCACATCTAAAACACACATCACTACCAACCTTACACTCACCTTGACGATTCCTACTATATTTCTAGTAGAGTAGATTAGTGTGATCGCTATTTATACTGCCCTAGGAATTAGATCCTGGCGCTTTATCTAAACTTTCTTATCTGAGCTTAAGCACTGGCACACTAGCTGAAGATGGAGTTGGGGCTAAAATTTTTTGATATAATTGAGAACGGTTACTGCCTTCTGACCTTGGTTGAGAAAAGTTAAAAGTACCTATTTTGGACCTCTTATTCTCTCTTTCTTCCTCTTCTTATGCTTTTCCTTCTCAATCTGCTGAGCATGAACCATAAGTCTTGATAGGTCTATCTCAGTCAACATGGCTATCCTATACTCCTTAGCCACACTATCAGCTACACCAGACACAAACTTACTCATTCTAGACTTGTTATCCACCACCATAGTAAGAGTATACCTGACTAACTTGGCAAGCTTAAATGAGTACACCTTACGCTCATATTACCGTAATTTAGATTTATGAACTCCTGAACCTTAACTTTCCAATACTATAGGGAAAAACTTGTCTATGAATGCTATGGCAAACTCCACCCACTCTATAGGACCTACATAAATACTTAAACCAGGTGTGAGCTACATCCTATAACTGATATATAGCTAAATCTGCACTCTCACTCAAAGTGACGCCCATGATATCTGTCACTTTCTGCACCATGTCCAAACACTCATGTGGATCTTCCTCAGGCTTGGATCCCAAAAATAGAGGGTGATTCATCCGAGTGAAATCTCAAATCCAAACTGGAACTATATTTGCCACTAGATTGGCTGGAGCAATAACCTGTTGGTTGTTTAGAAAAGCTATATAATGGGCTAAAGTTGTGAAAGCGACCCTGAATTCAGTGTGAGAGACATGCTTATTTAGGAGATCTTCATAAAAGGTGAGAGTGCAGGCTGATCCCCGTAACTTCTTCTATTATTTCTTTTGGGAGGAATTATCTGTAAATGGAATGAAAGATGAGTTAGAAAGAGGAATTAAATATAGATCATGGTCTTTCGCATGACATGAACTCTGAAAGAAGAGAAACTTTCCTAAAATATCTTATAGCCTCTTGCCCTTAAATATGGCGCGATTCACACCCATGCACAATACTCTACTCAATGCAGCTTTCAGACTTTCTAGGACATTTTAAAACCTTAAGCTCTGATACCAAGTTTTGTCACGACCCAAGGCTACCCACTGGTTGCGACAATGGTGCTTACGGCTACGTGAGACCACAATCTAACCCATCAGCTGGTACCTACTATGAGCACTGAGTAACATAGAAATATAATACTTAAGCGAAAGATAAACTGATACGGTACTATAAATATGAATACTAAAATATGTGTTAACAACACGTCTGAAATTTCTGATAATACTGAAAATAATGATTGACTATCTAAACTGATTTCTAAAAGCCTCTAAATATTAGAAGGAGTTGATGGGACAAACCCCCAACTAACTCCTACTGACTGAACATAAAGAAATACTAAAATAACTAATATAAACATATTATGTCACCGATGGATAAGTACTCACCACTACTATTGCTGAGTAAATGTAATACCCTATACTTTTCCTAGCTTGAAAAGTTTCCCAAGAATGTTAGAAGCTTTCTTTGAAAGATGAATCCTATTTTGTACACATGGTATTTTCAATATTTTCAATTTTTATCATGTGGGGAATTGAATAAGCTTTACATCGACACCAAATTCGCCCAAATTCAACACCCGGGTAAAGAGTTAGAGCCTTTTTAGCGAGACAGTGTATCACCTGAGTCTTCAGCATGTCGCGGAGATAGCTCAAATGGAAATTGTCAATTTCCAGTGTTGCTCCACGATAGTGGCACATCGTGTCAAACATCTAGGTTGTAGACAAGGTGGCAACGTGATAACTCCTCGTCTTTCCACCGTGCAATTTCCCATTTGTCATAGTTTAGTGACTTGGCATGATAGTGTACGTAGCGCTATGGATGAAAATCGAGAAATTTTCTCAGAAATTAAAGACGCATCCAGGGTTAAAAGGGTTAAATTTCCACCCCTATATATGTCCAATAACACGTGATTTAGTCATTCTTCACCCAAAATATACTAGTTTCTCTCAAGTTTCTCTCAAGAACAAGCTAGGGTTTCTATTGGGGATTGAAATTCAAGAAGGTTTCACTGTTAATCTTTACAAAATCATGAACTAAGGTATGTGTAGTGTTCATTCGTGGACTCCTTTTGTCCATGCAGCCTAAGAATCTATTTTCTAAGTTCAAGTTTATGGATTTCTTTATGAATTTCATATTTGGTTTGTTTTGTTTATGCTGAGAAGGATCAATTGAATTCAAATCCATATTGGATGATCAATGTTATATGGAATTGATTTGTATAGATGTATATTCATGTGAACCTATGATTAAGCCTTAGGATGATGAAATTAGATGTTTGAATCATGATGTTTAATTGTTATATAATGTTGTCTACATATATTATGCCTACTATGTGTTTGATTAAGTGCCTATATGAAGGAAAAGTGCCCAACTAGCATGATATTATCAAATCCCCATTTATGTACAAGTTTATGCAAATCATATGTTTGATGAAGCTCTTCAATATATGAATTATGAATTATGTTGATGGTCATGTGTTCAAGTAATCCATGCTATGTCAGTTTCTTTCCATTGAGTCCTAGGGGTACTTATACCCGACAATTAAGCTGTATACCTAGAGCCATGTCATGTTTTTAAGATACTCTCAGTCAAGCTATGATCCATAGAACTCAGTCAATCATGTGACTCAGGAAAACCTAGAAATCTTAAAAATCTCAGTAATCTTAGTAGTTCAGTAATCTCAGTGATCTCAGTACTCAGTAATCTCAGCAACCTCAGTATTCCCAGTCAGTCTCAGTAACTTCAGTACTCTCAGTAAATCCTCAAAACTCAGTACAATCCTTCAGTCAACAGAACTCAGTAAATTTTGTTTAGCTCCGCTAGACAATACCACTAGTATTAGTTTAATTTAGTTAATAAGCTCAGTTTAGTTAATCAGTTCAGTGTGTTTTAGATAGGAATAGGATTCAGCACCGAGCAAGCCTAGGGATGGGGACTCACCCGCTAGATAGGGCTGAGATCCCTAGAAGGAATCTCTAAGTTCCAGAACTACATAGCTAGTGTAGGTATGATATGTCACCCATTAGATAGGACTAACATACTCAGGGATCACCCGTTTGCATATTTAAATATATAGGACTGATACCAGGGGTCACCCATTAGATTAGGACTGACTCCATAACAGTTGTCTTTACCAATGGCGCGGTACTGACACCCTTACTACTGGGGTTACAGATTGGACCCCATTTAGATTAGTATAGGGCATGTCGGTTAGATGAACACATCCCATAGTTTTGGTTAGAGAATCAGGACTTTCAGATACAGTCAATTTAGCTCAGTAGTATAGATTTAGGACTGTCAGATACAGTCAATCCTTATCATTATAAATAGACCCCAGGATCACCCATTAGATAGGACTGATATCAACTATGGTTAATCAGTATTAGTATCATCAGATATTGAGATCACCCACTAGATAGGAATCTCATATTCAATTACTCAGATACAGGCAGAACTCAGTTAGTTCTATCGACTTCAAGACTGTCAGATACAGTTACTTATGTTATCAATTATATCAGTTATTAGAACTTATGTTATTAGCATTCATCTTTAGGATTGTCAGATACAGTCAATCAGAGCAGTTCTTCACAATCAGAACTGTCAGACACAGTTACCCATATATCAGTAACATAGTATCAGTCCCTCAGTATTCAGTAATACAGTATCAGTTTCTCACTCATTAGTGACTCAGATGTTAATGTCAATGGACTTAGTAGTCAGAACTCAGTGTTCAGTCCTATTATGATCTCAGTTATAGCTACGTATGCATGCATATATTCTCACGTTCATGTTAGTTAGTTAGTTAGCATTGTTCATGCATATGAACCTATTGCATTCAGCCTACCTCACTTACATACCAGTACATTCAAAGTACTAATATATTTACGCTAGGATGTCTTATACCATAGGTTTAAAAGCATGAGGTCCAGAGACCCAGTAGCATCCAGTTTAGCGATCAAAGTTAGCAGTGAGTCCTCATCCTTCTAGGACATAATGTTCACATTACTATTTTGGTTTTTAGTTTTTTTAGTAGTTGGAGTTAGTTGGGGACATATCCCATCAACTCCTTATTCATTCAGTTTAGAGACTTTCAGACTATAGTATGTTTAGACATTTATCTCTGTTGTTTTGGTATTGTTATACTATATTTTTTATTTATGTACTAGTATTAAACCTTATGGCCTTTCAGTTCATGTTTCCATATTTACGATATTATTACTATTATTTAGTACTTAGTTTACACATACCAGTCATGGGTTATCTTATGGTCCTTCGAGGTCATGGGCACCGTGTAGCATTTTGGGTACCAGATTCGGGGCGTTAGAAACTTGGTATCTGAGCCTAAGGTTCAATAGTGTCCTATGAAGTCTGAAAAGCTGCATCTAGTAGAGTCTTGTACATACGTGTGTTGTGCACCACACTTATGTGCAGGAGGTTATGAGATGTTTTAGGAACAGTTTCCCATCTTTCAGTATTCATGTCGTGACAATGAGCATAGGTAAAAAGTTCAACTCTCAGTCATGAATCAGTTTGTTGATGCCCTGTGCATCGCCCCAGTATTTCAGTAAGGTGAGCATTCTTAGAGGGACATAGTATCCTTAGGGGGAGATACCCCAATATTCCCCAATGTTCTCATGCCTTAAATAAAGTTTCTCTAAGAATAAAGAATCTAGTTTAGAGTAGAGGGTATTCTTAAGTGGACCCTCAAAGTCCTAACCTCAGGTTTGGGCTAAGTATTTAGAGGTTCAGTTTCGTTCATGATGATTAGTTCGTATGTCATGTATCAGACTAGACTCAGTTAGGTTCTCGTATTTCTGCTCATGCATTTTTAGTAAGACGATCTCAGATTTATTAGCATTTCTAGTTAAGATAATAGTTCTCCTTAGTCTTACTTAGTTTCATGTTCAGTGTTTATCACAAACTTGGTACTAAGTACCCTTGCATATTTAGCCAAGTATTCATATATTAGTTCAGGCATGTAATTATGCATTAGACATGCATTCTCACTGCGAGAAATTCAGTTCATCAAAATATTCAGTCATGTACTCATAAGTCAATTATCAGTCATGCATCAGATATACATGAATTCAGTTTATTGGTCATGCATCAGATATGAATGTTCACTATGTTATATTCATCCATCAGTCATGCAAGTCATAAAATCAAGTTCCATCCATTCATGTTTAGTATGTACATCAGTTTGTATTCTTTCCTTCTCACTAAGTCTTATTCAAGGATGAATGTTCTCAAGGGGAAGATATTGTAATACCCCATACATTTCCTAGCTTGAAAAGTTCCCCAAGAATGTTAGAAGCTTTCTTTGAAAGATGAATCTACTTTTTTACACATTGTATTTTTAAGATTTTCACTTTTTATCATGTGAGGAATCGAATAAGATTTCCATCGATACCAAATTCACTCAAATTCGACGTCCGGGTGAAGAGTTAGAGCCTTTTTAGTGAGACAGTGTATCACCTCAACCTTCAGCACGTCGCGGAGATAGCTTAAATGGCAATTGTCAATTTTCAGTATTGCTCCACGATAGTGGCGCGTCGCACAAAACTTACAGGTCATAGACAAGATAGCAATGCGATAGCTCCGCGTCGCACCATTGTGCAATTTCTGATTTGTCACATTCTAGTGACTTGGTACGATAGTGGCACGTCATGCCAAGGATGAAAATTAGGAAATTTTCTCAAAAATTAAAGACGCGACCAGGGTTAAAAGGGTCAATCTCCCACCCCTATATATACCCAATAACACATGATTTAGTCATTCTTCACTAAAAATATACTACTTTCTCTTAAGAATAAGCTAGGGTTTCTATTGGGGATTCAAATTCAAAAAGGTTTCACTATCAATCTTTATGAAATCATAAACTAAGGTATGCGTAGTGTTCATTCATGGAATTCTTTTGCCCATGAAGCCCGAGAATCTCTTTTCTAAGTTCAAGTTTATGGATTTATTTATGAATTTCATATTGGGTTTGTTTTGTTTATGCTGAGAATGATCAATTGAATTGAAATCCATGTTATGTGGAATTGATTTGTATAGATGTATATTCATGTGAACCTATGATTAAACCCTAGGATAATGAAATTAGATGTTGAATCATGATGTTTAATTGTTGTATAATGTTGTCTACATATATTATGCCTACTATGTGTGTATTAAGTACCTATATGAAGGAAAAGTTCCCAACTAGCATGATATTATGAAATCCCCATTTTTGTACAAGTTTATGCATATCACATGTCTGATAAAGTGCTTCGTTATATAAATTATGAATTTTGTTGTTGGTCATGTGTTCAAGTAAGCCATGCTATGTCAGTTTCTTTCCATCGAGTCCTGGGGGTACTTATATCCAACAAGTTAGCTGTGTTCCTAGAGCCATGTTATGTTTTCAAGATACTCTCAGTCAAGCTATGACCATAGAAATCAGTTTGTCATGTGACTCAGGAAAATCTACAAATCTCAGAAATCTTAGTAATCTGAGTAGTTAAGTAATCTCAGTGATCTCAGTACTCAGTAATTCAGCAACCTTAGTATTCCCAGTCAATCTCAATAACTTCAGTGCTCTCAGTCAGTCCTCAGAATTTAGTATATTTCATCAGTCTACAAAACTTAGTAGATTTTGTTTAGCTTCATTAGACAATACCACTAGTATCAGTTTAGTTTAGTTAATCGACTCAGTTTAGTTAATTAGTTCAGTATCTTTCAGATGGGAGTAGTATTCAGCATCGAGCGATCCTAGGGATGGAGACTCACCCGCTAGATAGGATTAAGATCCCTAGAAGAAACCCCTAATTTCCAGAACTACATATCCAATATAAGTATGAGATGTCACCTATTAGATAGGACTGACATACTCAGGGATCACTCATTAACGTATTTAAATGTATAGGACTAATCCAAGGGGTCACCCACTAGATTAGGACTGATTCCATAATAGTTTCTTTTCCAGTGGCGCGGTACTGACACTCTTCCATCTGGGGTTACAGGTTGGACCCCAGTTATCTTAGTATGGGGCATGTTGGTTAGATTAATACATCCCATAGTTTTAGTTACAGAATCAGGACTGTCAGATACATTCAATTCAGCTCAGTAGTATAGATTTAGGATTGTCAGATACAATCAATCCTTATCATTATAAATAGACCTCAGGATCATCCACCATATAGGACTAATCTCAACTATGGTCAATCAGTATTAGTATTATTAGATGTAGAGATCACACTCTAGATAGGACTGATCTCAGATTCAGTTACTTAGATACAGTACGAAACTTAGCTAGTTCCATCAGGTTCAGGACTGTCAGATACAGTCACTCATGTTATCATTTATATCAGTTATCATAACTTATGTTATTAGCATTCAACTTCAAGACTATCAGATACAGTCAACCAGACAGTTCTTCATAGTCAAAACTGTCAAACACGATTATCCATGTATCAGTAACATAGTATTAGTACCTCAGTATTCAGTAATACAATATCAGTTTCTTACTCGTCTGTGACTTAGATGTCAATGTCAGTAGACTCAGTAGTCAGAACTCAGTATTTGGTCCTATCATGATCTCAGTTATATTTACGTATGCATGCATGTATTCTCACATTCATGTTAGTAAGTCAGTTAGTATTGTTCATGCATATGAACCTATTGCATCCAGCCTACCTCACTTGCATACTAGTACATTCAAAGTACTGGTGCATTTGTGCTATGGTGTCTTATACCATTGGCTTAGAAGCACGAGCTCTAGAGAACCAGTAGCATCCCAGTTTAGCGATCAGAGTTAGCAGTGAGTCCTCATCCTTCGAGGAAATGATGATCACATTACTATTATAGTTTTCAGTTTATTTTAGTAGTTGGAGATAGTCGGGGACATGTCCCATCAACTCCTTATTCAGACAGTTTAGAGGCTTTCAAACTACAGTTTTTTCAGACAATTATCTAAATTATTTTGGAATTGTGATTCCATATTTTTTAGTTATGTACTAGTATTGAACCTTATGGACTTTCAGTTCATGTTTCTTCATTTATAATATTATTACTATTACTCATTGCTTAGTTTACAGATATCAGTGAGGGGTTAGCTTGTGGTCCTTTGGGGTAATGGGCACCGTGTAGGATTCTGGGTACCAGATTTGGGGCGTTACAGCAACGCTGAGTTGTCTATGAATGGTTGGGAAATTGAGCATCCAAACCTATGTTATAAGATAACATAGCACAAAGAAAAGTATGTGGTCAGTACTTTGAATGTACTGGTATATGAGATGAGGACTGACAAAAATGCTTGAGATAACTGAGCATGAATACATAAACATGTAATATCTAAGAATGCAAGACCAAGCATAAGAATATTACTAAGATAATCTCAAATCTGAAAGACTGAAATCTTATCATGACTCGAGCTACCCCTAGTTGTAACACGGTGCTTGGAACCACAAATGATCCCAAGCGAACCTATGAAGTAGCATGTTACTTGAGAAACTTATTTAGAATAAATTAAAAAACTTAATTTGCTAAGAGAAATCATAATCACAAAAAGTATGAGTAAAGTTAATGTCGATATAGTTTACATCATGATAAAACTGAAGAAAGAAACTCAAATTACATGACTGACTCTGACTGATATCTATGAAGCCACTGCTATACTAAATATAGGTAGATCAGACATGCTTCCAACTACCACTAATAAATATATATTAAAAATAAACAAAATATAGTTGATGACCTATAACTATCTGGGGTTCTCAAAATAGGAGAACATATCACCTGCTGGCTGAAAGTTACAAATTGCCTGACCCTGGTGTCAGAGCTACATATGGTACCTACATTATGAAGGATTTATCCACTAACACATATATGTGGTTAGTACATTGGAATGTAGTGAGTATATGAAAACATGTACTTAATCATGGAAATATTTCAAACATGCTGTAAAACTGAGGATATAAATTATTTACTGAAATGTACATTTGAAATAAGACCATATGTGAAAACTGTAAATCATAGAGAATTTATAAATCATGAACAAAAAATAATTTTGTAAGCTAGGAGGCGATAGAAACGTAAATGTTGTAAGCCATTCTCTTGTGTGGCTAAATACGATGTAGAAACTGTACTGAGGATGACATATGAATACTAGGCCTAAAACTATATGGTGGGAACTGATTTAACTTATGGATCTGAATATGGAAAGATACTGAGCCTGAAGGAACAAACTTATAAAATAAACATAACATGTATTAAGTAGATCTAATTAACTGAATGACTAAGCTCATTTGTAATTCTTACATGGGCATTGATAACTCCATTACTCAAGTTTGAAATGAACAAAATTTTCTCACTATGATCAAGACTAACTCAAAATCACAAGGTACAACACATCACACCATAACACTCTTCTAAACCATGAATTCAATAACCTATGCGTTTTCACAAGTTTCATCTCATGAATAATTCTTAGTACCACTTTAGCAACTACATTCAACAACTTACTAGGAATTCACTAACTCGCAATGCATTCATCCAATTATACACTAACATGACATTCAATCCTATCTTCAAAAGCACATGTGAACTTCTAAACAAATGCCAATAAAAGAATGAATTCATTAAAGAGATTAAAACTGAGGACACTCAAGACATAATCTGAATTTCACTAGTCATTAGGAGTGTACCATGAGTTATGAGAACTGAGCATACTGTAAAGCATCATTACATGAGTTATGAGCTGCATTACCTGAGTTTTGAGTTAAAAAATTCCAGAAAAATGATTAGTACTGCTAAGTGAATTGGAGCTCTTCATACTAGGATCTGGAACTGCACATGCTTCTATGGAAAGTGCATGAATATGAGTTATGATCATGGAGCTGACATGTAAGGCATGAGTATATATTGTAAGGTCTGAAGTACAAAAATATGCACTAAGATAATAACGGGTCAGACATCTTACTCCCCTGCTGATGTTCTATAACATACTGGCATCACTACTAAAATCTAATATCCTGACTTGGTTACTTATTCTATCATCCCCCTCTTAGTTTTAAGCTGTCATTCTTAATCTATGGACCCCTTTAAAATTTCTAAATGGAATTGGAATATTTTTAATCTAGATCATAAGATATAACAATTCACATAAATAATAAACTCAACCTAAAAGACTACACCTTAAAGTGTAAAACCCTCTGCTAGTATTTCCTTCTGGTATACAACTCTTAACTTGCTATGCCTCCAATAGTCATCATGTAATATGTTGAAAACTTACTAAATTAGAATCTTCATGAGTATCACCATACCCTGAGTTCAAACCATCTAGAGATTCAACTCTTCTTTCTATTAGCTCAATCTTTAAAGATTAAAACTTATGTTTTAACACATATCATGGATATCCCTAAACCTTCAATTAACCATAATAACATCCTTCATAGCCTACTAATATCACATATAAACCATGGGAATTACCATTACACAAACATACCCAACACCAATAACATATAACTTCGAATCAATAAATAATTTTGAATCAACAAAATTATATTCTTGCACATACTATTTCAAGCCTACTAATTCACCTTTCATACAACTAGCCCCATGGATACATATTCCACCAAGTTTAGATAACATTATCCCCACTTTACTCCTACTAAACTTGTGGGTTCATGCTTTTAACTCTAGGTCATATACTATCATAGGATTCTGAGAAGGGATCTAAAAGCACATGTGACTTTTGCTTAATGCATGATTTTTCGTGGATAGAAAAATGAATACTTTCAAATATAAGAACATAAGGGCACTGATGGGGGTAATTTTGAGTGTTCTTGTAATCCCATAACTGTCTGTGGGACTGTCTGAGAAAACCTTCTAGATAAGAATTTAAGTTGGCTATTTCTGTTGCCTTAAGAATAAGGCCTCGATGGCATGAATGGATTAACAAAAGAATTTACATAAGTTCCTTAGAGAAAACTTATACTGCATGATCTGAGACATGAAATAAGGGAAATATTTCTTAAATAGCCTGTAGCCTCTTAAAGATAAGTACAGATGTCTACATACCATTTCACAAGACTCTACGAGACACAGCTTCATAGACACCCTAGTATACTTGAACTCTAGGCTCTGATACAAAGTTTGTCATGACTCTAGACTACCTCATAGTCGTAACACAGTGCATGAAACCATAAGTAATCCCAAGCTAACCCATGAAATAGCATGATACTCGAGAAACAAATTTAGAATATATTACAAAACTTAATTTGCTGAGTGGAAGCATAATCATGAAAAGTCTGAATAATTTAATGCTCATATAGTTTACATCATGATAAAATTGAAGAAAGAAACTCAAATTACATGACTGACTCTAACTGAGCATGAATGCATGAAAACTATAATATATGAGAATGTAAGACCAAGCATAAGCATATTTCTGAAATAATCTGTAAATTGAAAGACTAAAATTTGATAACTGAATAACTAAGAATCTGTACACTTGGTCAAGCAAACCTGAACTAAAAATACACTAAATATTGTACTGAGACTATTAGAGCTATCATGTAACCGACGTGAACTATGTGGGCTATCATGGAGTCCAACATCTGACCTATATTGAGGAGGGCTATTCTATCCTTACCATCAGAATAGAACCTAAACTGTTGTGATCACTAAACTGATATATTAAAGGACTAAAGAGTCACCCTCTGCTAGTAGGTGCTCTCATGAGATATGTATTAACTCTCAACTGGCTGTAAGACATCTCAAACCTACATTGACTACGTAGTTCTGGAATGCAGGGACTGCTACTAAAGGTCACACCCTCTACTAGTAGGTGAGCCCCCATCCTTGGGTTCGCTCGGTGCTAAATCCTACTCCCAACTGAAGGACACTGAAATAGTAATTGGTGCAGGGACTGATAACTGATAATCCCAGGTTATGGTATTATGAAAAAAATAGTGCATACGGATTCTAAGGTAATCATAAACAGATAAACTGATAATTCTCAACATGATCATGGTGTTTTAAATATGATATTAAAACCATAGTCTGACTGACTTGTTACTTGAAAAATGGAAATCATGTAAAACACATAGATATTGGGTTTTCATAACCCACCTCATTGAATAATCCTTAAAATATGACATTTAAACTTAAACTGTAGTATTGAACCATGGTTCAACTGAAGACATAGGAATTTCATCAAACATGGAGAAAACATGAATTTAAACATGAGAATGTTGGTAAAAATTATGAGTTTAGGATCTATAATGGAATTCACTTGAATAACGCATGTGAAACTCAAATTCATAGCATGAGGAATTCAAAATCATGCATGGAATCATACATGGGATCATACATGGGCATAATTGAATTAGAAGCACCAAAACCTAAAATTCTATGTTTCTTGAACATATAAAATATCATAATGATTAAAAATTCACTCATTAATTGAAAGAAAAGGTTTTTTTGCTCCATGGGTTAAAGGGACCCATGAATGAATACCCCACATACCTTAAACCTTTAACTTGAAAGTGAAACAAAAATCTTGATGCTTTTTTGATGGTTCTTAAATTTGGGGAACTTGAATTCTTGATTTTTTAGGGATAAAGGAATTGCATTCTTGTTCTTGGGGGGAAGGGAATGGTTTTTGGAGATGAAGGGAAAAATTATACCCAACTGATACCAAAGTCTTGTTATGGATGATTGGGTTGAGGGGGGAAAACACTCAGTTGACCATCACTTATTTAAATCAAAAAAACTGGACGAGACTACGTCACTGCGATGCGGTCTTCTTATTGTTCTGACAAAAGGATCATAACGTTTTTCTTGGGTATTAGATTATAGTAAAATTGGTATCGTTAGAAAGTTAATTCAGTTATCTATAATTTTGTGGGTTTTGAACTGAAAAATTCCATAAATGTAAAAAGCTATACACGTTCAAAATTGACCCTTGTAGAATTGAATACCAAAATTTGGCCGAATCAAAGGCTCTTAGCTCAACTTTGTTCTAAGTGATTCCTATGCACATTTTTAACTTCATAAGCACTTCACAAACTAGGATAAAGATCATGAAACATTATAGCAATTATAAATCAAGAACTGGACAAAACAGCTTCACCGCGATGCAGTCAGCATGTGATCGGGACTAATTCCCGTCACAGGCCTATCATGGTGATCCACTGGTTTTATGACCAAAACATGCCCCAAACCTTGTCCAAAAAATCCAAAATCCTCCAGTACACACTTCCTATATCTATGAACATGAATTAACTTTAAAACTAACGTCTTGGGGTTGGGAAGTCCAAAATAAAAATTACCAAAGTTTAGGGGTCTTTAAAATGGCTAAGTCCCCAACACTCAGTGAAAATTTTAAGACTTAAGCCCCTTAAGCATGGAACTAAGAGCTGAATCAAGCTAAGATTAACATGGGCTATTACAAATATGTATAACTGATTAACTGATAAATCTATACACTTTTTCAAGCAAACCTAATCTTAGATACACCGACATACTGACTGAAACTGTGGGAGCTATCATGTAACCGACATACCCTAATTTTAGCTAATCGAGGTCAAACTTGTAACCGTAGTCTAAAGGGTGTTAGTACCTTGACATGGGCACTAACACTGGTTGTGTGGATCCATTAATGATAAGTCCCGAAGTACTAGAGAGTCAGTCCTATAGTGGCAGGTGACCCCTAAGAGAGTGTTAGTCATAAACTGATGGTGACATCTCATAATCCTACGATGGATACGTAGTTTTGGAAATTATGTACTGCTACTAAGGACCCACAACTAACGGGCTGGTGAGCCCCCATCCCTAGGTTCGCTCTGTCCTAAATCCTACTTTCAACTAAATAGACACTGGTACTAAACTGAACCAAGTTTAACTAAACATTACTTCTGATTGTTCTTATCATGATTATATCAACTGAGTAAAATAATAATAATATCCATGGTTTAACTAAATCATTAGTTAAAAATCTTAAATCATGTAAAACACATAAGTATCGGGTGTTCATAACCTGCCATCACTGAATTCTTATAAAATACAATATTAAAGCTTTAAACTTTAGTATGGGATCATGATTTCAAAGACACAAAACATTAACATTTCATCGAACATGTGAGAATCATGAACTTGAACATGGGAATACCTTAAAACATGAGAAAACAACATGATGCCATGGCTAAATTCACAATTTGATACTATGACATGAAATTCGATTGAATACGACACGGGAAATCAAAACTTGAAGCATGAGGTAACCTGACTATACATGGAATCATACTAGGACATGAATTGAGTCAAACTAATAAGGAAAATCACGAATTTATACTCAACTTGAACATATGCATCTTCATAATAAAGGGAAACTCATACATTTAATCAAAGAAAGCTCTTTGGGCTCCATGTGTGAAAGAGACCTATGGATAAATATCCCACATACCTTAATAACTAAATTATTGAAGATTTCTTGGGTTGGAAGGTTGAACTCTTGATTTATTGGGGGAAAATGTTGAGTTTGTTCTTGGGGAAAGATGAGGGATTCTTGAGAGCAATTTGGAGTAAAAAAGGCAAACAATGCCCTTTTGGAAGTCCCAAATCTTGTCAAAGATGAATTGGGTTGAGGAAAATGACTCAAATACCCCTCGGGAATTTAAACTATATAACTATGTGGGATAGAGCCATACGTTGTGCCTTTCTCTTTATAGGAGAAAGCAACACATTGCACAACTTACTCTGGAGAGAAAGCCACATGTTACGGACCACTCCTTCTTATGAGAGGGCAATATGTCAAGGCCTTATCGCATTGATTCTCTATTTCATCCATCAAAACACACCTCGATCCTCATTCAAAAATATTAAAACTCTCCTGAGATGAACTTTTAACCTCACTAAACATGAATCAACTTAAAAACCAATATTTTAGGGCCGGAACGGCCAAACTAAAAATCCACAAAGTCTAAGGGTCTTGAAAATGACTAAGTATTTAACACTTAGTGAAAATTTCAAGTCTTTGACCCTTTAAGCATGCAACTACAACTGAACCAAGCCTAGAATATTATGGCATATTATAAGTAAGATGGTACCGAAGTTAGTGATATGAATTTATAAGTTTAGATGTCTGAGTAAGAGTAACTTTTGTGTAAAAAAGTTAGTTTTAGTTGTATAACCATTGACCAAGGAGTGATTTTCCCTTTTATAGTGATTGACTAATGTTGTAGAAAGACTTGTAGATTTCATGGTAGTCAGTGAAGAAAGTGATTGGCTATGATTATAATTTATTTAAAATAGGGAAGGATCTTAGAGTGGATAGTTATGGCTTTTGTAGAAATTATTTATAAGAGGTAAATGGAAAGGGGTGGATTAGTAAATAATTATGGGTAGAGACTCATTGGTATTTTTTGAATTTTGAAGGTAATTGTGATGTATGCATGGGTAAGTAAATATGAAGTGAGAAAGTAGAATATTTTAATATATGGTAATGGGTTATATTATGAGTTAAGATTTAGTATCCTTTTTATTCAACCTTACCCCCTTGCTTGTCTTCTCTCTAGTAGTTGTAAACTAGTACTGCATGTGAGAAGGCTTGTGGTAGATTATATGGTATGGTAGTAATGTTATGGAGAGAATGAACTTATGGGCCATAGTTAGGTGATATAAGAGACTTAGTTTTAGACAATTGGCTTAAACTTTGGATATGGATTGTGGTGGTAAGAATGTTAACTTAAAAATAGTGATATGAGAATAGAGAGTGTAAGTTGGTAGGCTTGATTTGATGTGTACAATATCCTAGGTTGGTAACTTATGTAAAAGTTAGTAGATGATTCTGATATGTACATGAGGACTAGTGTTAAACAATGAATTGTGGCTAAGTTATTAGGTGGATAGAGTGTTAGGTATCTAAGAATAAGTTGAACCCCAGGTATCATGTTGTTAGACGTGGTTTTATGTGTATAAGTACCATATGAACCTAGTTCATGTTCTTGAATTTCTTAGTATGGAGAAGTCTAGAGAGATACTATACGGTGTTCTTTAGAGTTGAATTAAGGTAAATATAGATACATAATGTAATCTCTTGGTCTTGTTTTAAGAACATTGTTAAGTTGTAAAGGTAAGCAATAAGAGGTTTAATGCTAGTCTATTAAGTAGTGTAGAATGGATTATTATATGATAAAGAGTGTGGGTATGTATGCTCATAAGAGTGTGAGTTGTAGGGTGATGGTTATGAAGGCTATCAAAAGTTAAGAGTAGCAATTCCCTAAAAGAAACGCTTTTAGAGTATAGTTTATCAGGGAAGTTTAGCGTCTATGTGTATGGTGATATCCCTTTCGGTGTTTAGAGTTGTGGCTATAGATTTAATGAGGCGGATATATCCTCAAGTATAGGTTTATGACTTTGATCTAAGGGGGAGCTAATGAGTTAAGGTAATTCCCAAATTTTCTCATGGTGACAAGTTTCAAGGAAGGTCATGATAAATCGATTTCTATTCAAGCAAACTTCTCCTACTTCAATTTAAGAGGCCATTCTTCTAATGTCTTATTTATTAAAGTCATGCCTATGCCTATGGTTCGAGTTCTCTATGCACTTATGTCCATGATCCGACCTCCAAACTAAAAGCAATAAAGTCCCTCAGCAATCTAATCTTTCAAGTATTCAAGCCCTATGTTATGATGTTCATGATCCATAAATTCGTGTCTCACATCATGCTTGGTACTAAGAAGCTATGTTTTCTATATGTATCAATTTATTTTATGTCGGGTCTTCCCCATAGAGATAATGTTTATCAAACTTATGGTCATTTTCAACTCTTAAATATATGACTTCTGGCTTTATGCTATTCAACTCATGATGTATGCACTCATGTCTCTCATTTTTCCCAGTATGAAGAACTCATACTACATTATGTTTATTCCTAAATAACCCTATATCTATGATCTAGGTGTTTTCTAAGAGGTATTTCATGCCTATTGTACCACCTCTCACTTCACAGCTGTCACCTTGAGTAGTATGACATATATAGGTCATAATCTAGTAGTATCACTCCCATTCTTGATGCTTGTACTCTAGTCCCCCAATAACCTTCCTTATATTGGAATGATAGTGATAATAGCAATGGTTAATGTTTTAGATATAGGTATGGATTTTCTTTAAGGTTAAAATTTTTTGTGAGGCTAATCGAGTTAAGGTTATAGGTGAAGAGGGAAAAAGGAGATGAAATGTTGTTTCATGAAATAGTTAGGAAAGGGATATGTGGCAAAAATATTTGTGAGGGTGATTAAAGTTGTTGGTTTTAGTGGGGAGATCTATAAAATGGGTGTAGAGATAGGCTTGAATGTTGTGATTGATAGATGCACAAACGAATATGCTATGTGGTTCGCACTCCTCGATTTAATACCTAAAAGTTGTTTGATTATAGAAATAAGATGGAGAATATTCTTAAAGGGAGGTAGAGTATGGGGTACCATAGCTTAAGGTAGCATCTTTTTCCTTTGGGTTAGGCTTCAACTTGGAAGTACGATTGAGATGCTGAAATGTGGTAATCATAGTTGAAGGAATAGTGGAGAAGCATCGCAAAAATTTAAAGTCTATTAGACGTATCATTTGAGGTAGAGAATGTTTCTATTCTATTCTTATGTCCTGTGAGCATCTCAGTTATATATTCATCTATTGTACCAATCTTAATCAGGCTAAGGATTCTTAGGAAAATTCATGCCTTACAATGTTATGATCATGTGCCATAGAACACATGCAAAGATCATGTCTATGTCAAGTCAAGTTATCTCATGATTTATGCTTACACGATTTATTTGGTGATGTCATGAAGATCTTCTTGAATGCCTATGTATGTTTCATTGTGGAAAATAGAATTCCTAATGTGAGGTTGCATCCTTTGTTCTATACTTCTATAGCTTCAACAAGTTCTTCCAATCATTCGAGGACGAATGATTCCAAGGGAGAGATAATGTAACACCCCGTATTTTTTCGCAAGAACTTAAATTGTCATTCCTACATGTATAGACCTGAACCCAAAGATTCCTTTTTAATGTATGTTTGATGATCAATTCTATATTGTGTAAATACTTTTGAATATGAATCACAAAAATCTCAAAACTCAAAGACGAGTGGGGAACTTTTTTATCGATTAAGTTTTAGTGAACGTTTCAATTTTGGTCAACTTCCAATGACCATTACTTCTATATTAAAACTATTTATGAGTCCCAAAATATATCAAATGAAAGACCTTTGAGTTTTATTTCCAACTAATCCAATTTTACCTTAATTCGATATCGGAGTAGAAAGTTATGCTCATTTTACTTCGAGGTGTCTATCTGTCAGTAGGTGATGACTAAGCTGACGAGCCGTTAGCTAAGTGATGAGCCATCAGCTCTAGTCATCAGCCTAGGTCAATAAATGGTAAATTCCAACCTAAAAGTGACTACTAGGGTGATGAGCTATCACCTAATTGATGGGCCATCAACCTTGTCGTTAACTGAAGGATTTCTACAATTATTTTTGCTTTCTTTAGGAGTATTTTGGTCCTTTTCTCACCTTAAACCCTACCCCCACAATTTAAAATACTCTTTAAATTCTATTTGTGCATCATATGTCATTTTTCATCTCTCCTTCTTCTCTCCACTCTCAAGAGAAAGAAAAATTAGGGTTTCTTCCAAGGCTCTTAATTCCAATACAAGATTTCCAGCTAGTTTGAACTTTTGTTCTATTTTCCCATTATATGTCAGTTTCTCATATCTCCTTCTCCTCTTCACTATCAAGAGAAAGAAAAATTAGGGCTTTTTCCAAGGCTCATAATTACAATACTAGATTTTAAGCTAGTTCAAACTTTTGTTATATGGGACTATCCTAAATCTCATGGTCATAAATTTTTATATTTTTAACAAGTTTTAATGATAGATATCTATGTATATGAAAAGGGTTTTTGAAATTGTTTGAAGTGCATCATGAACCCATTTTGACGAAAGTGTGCATTTATCATGGGGTTTTTCCATAAAATTAAGTTGTAATCATTTGCATATATGATATGGGTTTCGAGAAGTATTTTATGAGTATGATTTGAGAAATTCCCTTTTCCCATGATAAAATTTTGGCCTTAACATGTTATGGATTGTGAATTTTGTTTGAGAGCATGAACTACAAGTCCCCTTTTTGATCATGAGACTTATGTGTGCCTAATGTTGGGTTGTTTTATGATTGATTATAATTCTTGGGTTTTAAATTCCTCTTGATTATTATACATGGTTGTTTTACATGTTTTCAATGAGGTGATTTATATTCTAAATGCTATGGTTTCCTAATGAAGAAACTGTATGCGATCAATGAAAGAATTCACCACCATGTGTTAAAGTCTTGAAAAGAGAGTTTGTTTGAATACATTTCATATGCATTTGAAAATAAGAACACTCATGTTGTTTGATAAATATTTTGATGGTCATTTAAATAATTTTGAATAAAAAAAGATATGGATATAATGTGGTATGATATGAATGACTTCCAAGTCTAGGTATGACGATACCTTGTTATGATATGCCCTTACAAGAATTAGAAGTGAAATTTTATATGCATTAAGCATGGTTTTAAAGGACTAAAAGTGGGCTTAAAAGATTTAGATGGTTACCCGAAGTGGCATTTGAGTATAACGGCTCATTGATGATAACTGAGTTTTGCTGATTTGGGAGACATGATTGGCAACAACCAGTGTATACTTGACCTTGAGCACTGGTATAATAGAATAGTATATAGGACCCTAATACTTGCGGAAAAATTGAATTAAGGGGCTTGGATAACGAGCTAACGGTGGAACCATACAGCCCGTAGGTACTAGAAATGTTCGATTTACCATCTAGCTCAGAAGTAAAGTAAAGAGTTGAGTCATGATTACAAGAAAACGTTTTGAAGCTCATTAAAATATGCCCATGTTTTATCATTTACCTTATACTAAATTGCTTTATGAAATGCTCTAACTTATGTTGTATAAAAATATATGTTATTTTTGGATTGTTCTACATATCAGTACTTTTGAGTATTGGCCCCTATATTTAAGGTTCTGAGGCATAGTCTCGTGTTCCCGTCAACCAGTATTTTATTTCTAGATATCAAGATTTGTTGAGCCTCCCTTACTTTGGAAGGCATATCTTCTCTGTATGGTTTCTTTTTTAATTTGATGATCTGGTCGAGGGCCTTATCCCGGTTTAGATAGACTAGTATGCTCAGTTTAGTAAAGGCTTCGTAGACTATATTAGATTGGATTTTGATTTTTCTTATGATTTAATGTTGTGAAATTTTAAGTTTGGTTTAGGACTACTATGTTTTTAGTTTATTTTCTGCACTTCTACACCATATGAGTTATCCTTATGATTACATGCTAAGAGGTATCTCGAACCTTTATGGTTCGAGATGCTTGTCACTGTTATGCCCTGAGTCTATATGCTAGAAGCTACACGACGCTCATAATTTTGAAGGAACACAAGCTAACCCATGCCTGGTACTGCTGCAATAACTGAATAATAACACTGTAAAAAAATGCAAAAATTAGGTGGAAATAGCCATAAGGTTACAATATGAGAAATCAATTTTTGAATATTGAAATAAATACTATAACCTAAACATCTGTCTTAAAAATACTCTAGTCTGAAAAGCCTCTATGTTTCTGAATAAGGAGTGATGGGACAAGTCCCCAACTAACACTGACTACTGAAATGAACTAAGTACTAAAATACTATAATAATAAATCTATCCTCGAACAATGAGGACTCACCAATAGTCTGCTGCTGGTGGATCAGACTGCTAAGTATGATCGGGAGCCCATAAGTCTGAACCTATGATATAAGAGATCATAGCGCAAAGGAAAAGTATGTTTCAGTACTTTGAATGCATTGGTATGCAAAGTGATGTAGGCTGAAATACATGGGTTCATATGCATAAACAATACTGACTGAATAACATGAGTATGACTGAATGAAAACACATGCATGGTATGAGACCACATGCATGAAGACATAAACTATAACTGAGGTCATGATAACATTGGATACTAAGTTTTGAATCACTCGTTTACTGATATCTAAGTTTAATGATACTGCATTACTATTAAGTGAGTGACTGTATCTTACAGTCCAGATTCTGTGGAACTATTCTGAGTTTTGTACTAAACTGAGTGACTGTATCTGATAGTCCTGATTTTGTAGAACTAAACTGAGTTCTATTCTAAAGATTAAAACTGAGACTGTAGGAGGTAATTATCTAACTGACATGCCACTCTCTGAATTGATTAGGGTCCAACCTGTAACCCCAACTAAAAGGGTGTCAGTACCGTGCCATGGGTAAAGACAAACTGAGTCCCCTCATCTGGAAGGTGCTCTGATTAAGAATGGTGGTACCCTCAACTGGCAAGTTAAAACCTCTCTTCAACCCTCAACTGGTAGGTTGATGTCTCAACCTACACTGACTATGTAGTTCTTGAATGCAAGGACTGCTTCTTTGGATCACACCCTCTACTGGCAAGTGAGTCCCCATCCTTGGGTTCACTCGGTGCTGAATCCTATTCCCAAGTGAATAGACGCTAGACTAAATTCTAAACCGTTCTAGGCTGGACTGAATTGTTACTGATCGTACTATATAAATGAATAGAACTGAGTTCATTGGGTTTCGTGGATTGACGGAATACTACTAAATTTTGTTAACTGACTGAGTACTACTGAGCTGTCCTGAGTTCTATAAGTGACTAAATTCTACTGATCATGACATGAATGATACTATTCTGTGGCTGACCATGGCTCTAGGTAAACAACTAAATTTTCGGGTATTGAATACCCCCAGGACTAAATAGCATAAATTATAAGACATAGCATAATATTGAATCATGATAGCTAATCTATTGATCACTATTCCTTCATTGAGACATTCTAGTAAACACTTACATGACATGAACTTGAATACATGCTAGCATGATATAATTTCAATATTCAACTCACATGAGCCATTCAACAAACACTTAAAGGACATAGTATGTGCACATAATACTAAACAACATGTAGGCATTGTAATTTCAAGTACCAAATTCATAATTTTGAGGGTAATAGCATGAATTAACATAGTACAACACATATAGCAAATAATTTTGTATACATCTCGCAATTGAATAAAAAACTAGAAACCCCATTAATATGGTAGACATGAATACATTCAAATTCAATCATGAAATTCATCAAACTTATTAACTTGTAGCAAAAAAAAGGTGCTTCATCTCCAAGGGTGGAAGGAAACCCTTGGATGAACACTTGACTTACCTTGGTTGCTAAATTCTTGAAGAATGATGGTGAAATCTTAAGCCTTGTGTTTGAAATTTGATCTCCTAGGATTTTTGTTCTTGAGTAATTTCTGAATTGAGAATGAATTTTGCCTTTAAAGGGGCTTAATTTCATGTTTTAGGGCTGATAACCGTGGGTAAAAGACCAAAATACCCCTGATGAATATGACTTTTTAATTATTAAAGACTGAATTGGTAACGTGCAAACTGATGCATCGCATCAATGAGGTTGACACTATGGATAATGTACTTCGTCAGTTCACTGGAATTTGTACTGTGGAGCTGGAGGAAAATATTCATCGACATGATAGGCGATGCGGTGTGTCGTGATTGCATTTATCCACTGGTTTGAACTTCCAAATGTGCCTCAAATAAAGTATGAAAAATATGAAACTTTTCTGAGGACACCTACTAACACTCCTGATCATGATTCAACTTAAAGATTGACATTTTAGGGTAATAGAGGTCGTGAAATAGATTTTCCAACTTATGAAGGCTAAAATGACACTAAGTCTGAGTACTTGGCCAAAATTTTCAAAGTATGGAACGGCTTAATAAGCTTTAAAGGACTGAGTTAAGCTTAGAATTTTGTAGGGTCTTATAATATCTCCCCCTTGGGAACATCCATCCTCGAATAAGACTGACTAAGCTGAGAATACTGATAGACTAAATTTATATATGAGACATGTACAACTGAAGCATGATTTCATGACAAAAATTATCGATAAATTGAAATTTCATACTGAACATCCATATCTGATGTATGAGTACATAGCTGAACCTAATTCAAGAATGCATGACTGGGATTGCTAATAAGTTGAGTTTCTCATGCTGAACATGCATATCTGATGCATTAAGTCATAACTGAATATGTAATGGTTAGTGGTACCAAATCTATAAAGAAAAATTTAAGCATGGAAATGAGTAAGTTCTAGGAAATTCTGTTACCTTAGGTTGAGTCTGAGTTTGCAGAGAAGAGGTGAGGATACTTGGTCCGCATATTTGCTTTTTCTTCCCATGTAGCTCCCTCAACGAATTGATTTTTCCAAAGAACTTTAACTAGAGGTACTTTTTTATTCCTCAGTTCATGGATCTGAAAATCAAGGATTTTGAATGAAATCTCTTCATAAGAGAGGCTGTTCTGAATATCTTTGCCCTCTGTAGAGACTGCGGCTGCTGGGTCACCTATGTATTTCTTAAGAAAAGAGACATGGAACACTGGATGCACTAAAGCTAAGTCTGGAGGTAACTCAAGCTGGTAAGATACCTTTCCAAAATGGCTGAGAATTCGATAAGGACAGACATATCGGGAACTGAGCTTCCCCTTCATGCCAAACCTCTTTACTTATTTCATAGAAGAGATTTTCAAATACACTTAATAACTAATCTCAAAATTGATAGCCTTTCTTCTCACATATGTGTATGATTCCTATCAGCTCTGAGCTATCTTAATCCTTTCCATGATCAACTGAACCTTCTCTAAGGTGTCAAACACCAAGTTAGGCCTTACCACTGTGGCCTCACCCACTTCAAACCAACCAATAGGAGATCTACATCTCTTCCGATAGAGCACCTCAAACGGAGTCATCTGAATGTTGGAATGATACCTATTGTTATATGGAAAGTCAATCAAAGGCAAGTGGTCATCCCAACTACCTTTAAAGTCTATCGCACATACTCGCAGCATATCCTCTAAAGTATGAATGGTCTTTTCTGCTTGACCATGTGTCTGAGGGTGAAAAGCTGTGCTGAGGTGGACTTGGGTACCAGGACCCTTTTGGAAGGATTTCTACAAATGAGAGGTAAATTGGGTACCTCTATCTGAGACTACGGACGAAAAAACACCATACAATCTGGACAAATCTTTGACATAGAGCTTGGCATAGTGCTTAGCTGAATAAGAGGTATGGAATGGTAGACAATGAGCTGATTTAGTCATCCTGTCTACAATGACCCAAACTGAATCATGTTGACAACGAGTGCAAGGCAAACCCATCACAAAATCTATGCTCACCTCTTCCCACCTCTAAGTGGGAATACTAAACTCCTTCATAGACCCACTGGGCTTCTTATACTCAATTTTAACTTGCTGATATGTTGAGCACTTAGCTATAAATTCTTCAATGTTTCTCTTCATCCCACACCACTAATAGATCTCCCACAAATCACGGTACATATTAGTGGCCCCAGGATGAATAGAGTAGTGTGCTCTATGAACTTCTGCAAGAATCCGCTGTCTTAGGTCATCTACACCTAGCACATATAGACAACCCTGACAACGCAAAACACCATCTCCCCCTTGGGAGAAAATCTCTATCTTCTGATCTCTGACTGATTTTTTTAACTTGAACAGACTAGGATCCATATCCTACTTTTCCATCATATCAGAAACCAAGGATGATTTTGAACTACTCTGCACCCATACATTACCTTCTGCTGAATCGACTAAGCGGACACCTAGTCGGGCAAGCTGATGAACCTCCTGAGCTAACTTCTTCTTACCATCTTCCACATGATCAACACTCCCCATAGACATCCTACTAAGAGCATCAGCCATTACATTGGCTTTACCCAGATGATACAGGATGCTCATGTCATAGTCTTTCGACAAATCCAACAACGTTCTCTGACGAAGGTTTAGGTATTTCTGAGAGAATACATACTGTAAGATCTTATGGTCAGTCAGTGAACAAATCAATGTGCACTCCATACAAATAGTGTCTCCAAATCTTTAAGGAGAATACTACTGCTGCTAACTCAAGATTATGAGTTGGATAGTTTTTTTATATGGCTTAAGCCATCGAGAGGCATAGTCTATAACTTTACCACTCTGCATGAGGACATAACCTAGAACTACTTTGGATACATCACAACACACAATAAAGCCATCCGAACCATCTGGTAAGGTAAGTACTGGGGCTCAGGTGAGTCGAGTCTTCAACTCCTGAAAACTCTTCTCTTGAGAATATGACCACTAAAACTTGACTTTCTTCTTAGTAAATCTGGACATAGGGGATGAAATAGATGAAAATCCATCATCAATTGGTAATAGTTGGCCAAGCCTAAGAAACTTCAGATATCTTATGGAGAGATAGGTGTAGGCCAATTTCTCACCACTTTGGTCTTTTGGAGATCAACTCTAATGCCATCACAAAAAATAATATGGCTAAGAAAAGATACTAACCTTAGCCAAAATTTCCACTTACTGAATTTAGTGAATAACTGATGGTTTATAAGAGTTTACAATATATTCTAAGATGGTCTGCATGATCATGCTCACTGCTGGAGTAAACAAGGATATCATCTATGAAGACTATAATGAAAAAGTCCAAGTAGTGCATAAACACACAGTTAATCAAGTTCATGAAAGCTGCTGGGGCATTGGTAAGACCAAAGGACATGAGTAAGAATTTAAAGTGACCATATCAAGTTGTGAAAGTAATCTTCGGAATGTTTCATTCTCTGACTCTGAGTTGATGATAGCCTGATCTGACGTCTATCTTAGAAAAGTAACTGGCACCCTAAAGTTGATAAAATAAGTCATAAATTATAGGAAGTAGATAATTGTTCTTGATCGTGTCTTTATTTAACTGATGATAGTCAATACACATTCTGAGCGAACCGTCTTTCTTATGCATGAATAGAACTGGTGCACCCCACGGGGACACATTAGCTCTGATGAATCCCTTATCTAGGAGGTATTTCAACTATTATTTTAATTCTTTAAGTTCTATTGAAGCCATTTTATATGGAGGAATATATTTCAGTTGAGTATCTAGAAGAAGGTCTATTCTTAAGTCGATTTCCCTTTTGGGAGGAACTCCTGGAAGATCTTCAGGAAACTCATTTAAGAATTCACATACTTCTGATACTGACTCAAGGGTAGGGGTTTATGAACTAGAGTCTTGGTCTCGAATGATATGGTAGACACATCCCTTAGATATCATTTTCCTTGCCCTAAGGTAGGAAACAAGCTGACCCCTAAGTGCTAAAGTACTACCCCTCCACTTTAGGATGGGCTCATTTGGGAACTGAAACTGGACAATTTTGTTTCTGTAGTCGACTGAGGTAAAGCAGGAATGAAGCCAATCTATTCTGAGAATGACATAAAAATCGGTCATCTCTAATTTGACTAAGTTTGCTAAAGTGACTTTTTGAGATATTATAATCAGACAGTTACTATATACCCACTGAGATATGATAGGTTCACCTATTGGGGTAGAGATTGAAAAAGGCTCTGCTATAATTTTAGGTTTGACTTTGAAGTCAACAACTATATAGGGAGTTATAAAAGACAAAGAAGCTTCTGGATATAGCAAAGCATAAATATATAAATGATAAACTTGTAACATACCAGTGAACATATCAGGATAACTTTCCTGATTCTCTTGGGAATGAAGAGAATAGAGTCTATTAGGGTTTTGCCCACTGGTGGCACTGGATGCGACACTCTACTGATTTGAGTGATCGAACTGAGCTGCGGGACTGTCATGCTGACCCTGTAAACCTGACTAAGGACGATCCCTGACTCTGTGACTTGTCATGCCACACCCGACACATATATCACTACCGGCCCTACAGATACCGTGGTGGTTTCTACCATATGTCTAGCAAAGGGGATTGTTTCGGGCATTGCTGACACTACCTTGAGGCTTAGGGCCTAGCGCCCTGTCTCTATTGCAATCTCTAAATTTTTGAACTAGATCACTAGCTGAGGATGGAGCTGGAACTAAGGATTTTAGGTGGAACTGAGAACTATTCTCACCTTTTGACTTAGGTTGAGCGAGGTTGAAACTAACTGTTTTCACTCTCTTGTTCTCTCTCTCCTTTTCCCTATTCTTAGCCTCCTATATCTTCTTAGCATGGACCATGAGTTTGGATATTTTCATCTCCTTAATCAACATTGTTATTTTACACTTCTTGACCACACTGCTAGAAACTCTAGACACATACTTACTCATCCTGGACCTTCTATCTGCCACCACATGAGGAGCATATCTAGCTAATTGAGTAAACTTGAGAGAATACTCTTTCACTATCATGTTGTCCTACTTTAAGTTAATAAATTCTAGAACCTTTGCTTCCCTCAACTCCAATGGGAAGAACCTATCCAGAAAAGTAGTAGCAAACTCCTCCCACTCTATGGGCCCTGCATTTGTGGCCCTTTCTACTTTCCATTGTTTAAACCATGAGTGAGCCATATCCTACAACTGATATGTAGATAATTCGACACTCTTACTAGCTGTCACCCCCATAATATCTGTAACTTTCTACACTTGATCAACAAATTCTTGAGGGTCCTCATCTAACTTAGACCAAGTAAAAGATGGATGGTTCATTCAGGGGTAGTCTTGAACCCTGGATGCAGTAGTATTGGCCATTGGGTTGGACGGAATGATAGATGGATGTTTATTTTAGGATTCCATCGAATGAGCTAGGGTGGTAGAAGCTGCTCTGAATTTAGCATAGGAGATATATTTATGGATTCGACTGGATGGGATGGGGTACTGGCTGGTCTTTCATTCCTCTTCCCTTAGTCATCTTTGAAGGCATATTCTATAAATGAAAGAGAAACTTGGATTAGATAGGGAGTTTAACTGGAGCTCATGATCACTCGCATGACATGAATATTGAAAGAAGGGAAACTTTTCCTAAAATATCTCATAGCCGGTCGATAAGTGTGGTGCGCTACACACCCATGCACAAGACCCTACTATTTGCGGCTTTCAAACTTCCTAGGACTCTATTGAACCTTAGGCTCTGATACCAAGTTTGTAACGCCCCAAGTCTGTACCCCAGACGCTACATGATGCTCATAATCTTGAAGGACAACAAGAAAACCTATGACTGGTACCTGTTATAATAACTGAGTAATAACACTGTAAAAAATATAGAAATTAGGCTAAAATAGCCATAAGGGTCAAAATTGTGAAATTAATACTGTAAATTGAACATCTATCAGAAAAATACTCTAGTCTGAAAAGCCTCTAACTGTCTAAAAAAGGAGTTATGGGACAAGTCCCCAACTAACTCTGACTAGTGAAATAATCTCTAACTTCGACTACTGAAATGAACTAAATACTGAAATACTGGAACAATAAATCTGTCCTCAAACAATAAGGACTCACCACTAGTTTGTTGCTGGTGGATAAGGCTACTAAGTACGATCGAGAGCCCGTACGTCTAAACCTATGATATAAGACATTATAGCATAAAGGAAAAGTATGCGTCAGTACTTTGAATGTACTGGTATGCAAACTGAGGTAGGCTAGAATACATTGGTTCACATGCATGAAAAATACTGACTGAAGAACTTAAGTATAACTGAATGAAAGCACATGCATGAATACATAAACTGTAACTGAGATCATGATAACACTAGTTACTGAGTTCCGAATCACAGTTTTATTGATATCTGAGTTTACTGATATTATATTACTGTTAACTAAGTGACTGTATCTGACAGTCCTATTTCTGTGGAACTATTCTTAATTCTATATGAACTGAGTGATACTTAGAGTGCAAGTTTAGCGACTTGAGGCAAGAGGACAATATGGTGGTGCAGTTGGAGTCGCAAGCAGTTTGTAGGAGGGATAGTTTTAAGTATCTTGGGTCTATGATCCAGGGGAATAGAGAGATTGATGAGGAAGTCTCCCATCGTATTGGGGCAGGTTGGATGAAATGGAGGCTTGCCTTAGGAATTTTATGCGATAAGAAGGTACGTCTTAAGCTTAAAGGTAAATTCTATAGAGCTGCGGTCCAGTCAGCCATGTTATATGGGGCGTAGTGTTGGCCGATTAAAAATTCTCACATCTAAAAGTTGAAAGTTGTGGAAATGAGAATGTTGCGTTGGATGTGTGGATTTACCAAGGCGGACAGGGTCAGGTATGAGATTATTCAGGAGAAGGTGGGAGTGGTTTCGATGGAGAATTAGTTGCAGGAAGTGAGGTTGAGATGGTTTGGCCACGTGATAAGAAAGGGCACGGATGCCCCAGTCCGTAGATGTGAGAGGTTGGCCTTGGAGGGTTTCAAGCGGGGTAGGGGTAGACCAAAAATGTACTGGCGATGAGTAATTAGACGTAACATGGAACAGTTACAGCTTACTAAGGACATAGCTCTAGATAGGAAGGTTTGGAGGAAGAGTATTAAACTAGAAGGCTAAGGTGGGTGGTTGAGTCGTAGTTCGTAGTTAGGAGGTTTAAGGATAGCTTGATTGGGAGTTTCAGTTATAGGGGAGGGGGTCCTTGGGTTGTTAATTATACTATTTTTTTTTGTGAATGTTGGTTCTTTTGTTACTTTAGCATATTGCTTGCCTTTTGGTTAATTATACTTTATTTTTGTGGATGTTGGTTCTTTGTTCATTATCATGTTGCATGAATGTTGGTGTACGGTCTTTTGTCTTGAGCCGGGGGTCTATCGGAAATAGCCTCTCTACTCCTTCGGGGGTAGTAGTATGCACTGTGTACATTTTACCCTCCCCAGACCCCACTATGTGGGAATATACTGAGTTTGTTGTTGTTGTTGATTGTTAGCCCTATTTATTGAAATAGGCAGATCAACATGATTCATCTGTTCAAGAACATCCATTTTTGTTTAAAAATTCATACCTAAACTAGGACTAAGAAGTCCAAAAAAATATGAGCCAATTAGGAACAAAAAGGGAGAGCATGTCCCTTTTCATTCTTTAGAAACATATGTTGTATATGATTGATGATCAAGTTTGTCAAATCCATGGTAGAAAAACTGATATTTTTGTTAAGAGAGAATAAGGAATTTGTGGTATGGGATTAACACATTTTTGCACAACCATTTGGAGAGAAATAAAAACAATTTTTTCAACTAATTTGTCAGCTTTATTGGACAAAGAGAGGATGAAGTATGAGGAATTGAATAGGTATGCTCAACTGTTTCAACTTAGATAGCCTATGCTTAAGTTAGTGTAGAACATACCTGATAAGAAAAATTTAGAAGTCATAATTGCTTGCTCATACCTATTTTTTTGTACATTCTAATATAAAATAGGTTAGAAGAGTCAAAAATCTGGAATTGGGACACACAACTAAATGTGCAAGACTGAATCGAATAACATTTTAGCTAATAAGATTAAAAAATAGTTATTCTAGTAAATCATTGATGGGATTTCATGCAATTTTAATCATCCCCAAGTGAAACCTATTCCTTTCAAAATGCTCTCTACTTAGTGCATTTGGTGCTTCCCCAGTTAATTAAATAACCCACATAGTCAACATATTTATAGCCCACAAGAGTGAAATTGTTTTCCTTTATATACCGTAGTCTCAAGTCATTGATTCTCATGAGATATCTCAAGATTATTTTGACAATACGAAAGAACTACCAAGAAAATTATCAGCATCTTGTGTTGGTGTTATTGTTGAATCAATTTCTTGATTTGTTGTTCCCACTGTCAATATGCCCTTAGTTAGTACAACAATTGGACCAGGTGGTATAACATATTCCTCTTACCTTCTCTGTTTCTTACCTTTGTTGGTTCACAAAGATTCATATGTACCAGTTTCAAGCACTTGGTAGTACTTATATGACTCATTGTTTTAAAAAAGGAACTCCCTTCCTTTTCCCTTA
>NW_025838913.1:62428-76753 GCF_002878395.1 Capsicum annuum | reverse complement strand
ACTCCCAATAGTTTTATGTTTTCTCTAATATAAGTTTTCATGTGTCGGCTAATTGGCCAAATAATATCAATAATATATCTTTTTAATATGTTTTTATTTGTTATCTAAATTATGACCGACTTGGTTTGGAACCTTTAAGCTTCCGTGTGATGCCCTCTTAATTTAGAACCTAATATGAACTAGACGTTTACAGCTTGAGTACTTAATGGTTGGTTCAGTAGCTTATGTGTATTTATTATTTGTAACCTTGGTGATTATTCATGCAGGATCCATTTAAGTCTGACGGTTAAATCATTTGTGGGATTTGAATATTGTGTTGGATTCAATATAAATTATGCCATATGTCATCAATCAAGGTAGGAACTTTGGAAAATAGAGAAGATCAAAATCTAAATTGAAGATTCCATTGAACTTTAGTATTGGTAGTAAATAATATTGATGCAAATCTGCTTCAATTAAGAGAATACGACAACAGAGTAAAATCCAACGAGTGGAATTAGGGAAGGATAGGTATACGCAGACCTTACCAATACCTCATGGAGGTAGAGAGACCATACCAATAATACATAGGACACTAATCTTCTTAAGTAGATGAAGCCTGAAAGAATGATAAAGCTATGTTGCTACATGGGACACTAATTTCTTTGTACAATAATTGAATTTAATTATGTTTGTTATGTTTTGAGACAAATTTTGACATCAAATGTATCTTTTGTCAAATTTTATAATCATACCTAATATCTCACTATGAGCATCTATGAGCATGTTCTTCTGGATCCAACACACAACACCCCATTGTAACTATGAGCACTGACAGTACCTGATGCTTTATGAAGGGTATTCAGAGAAGTCTTTAATGAATGCTATTTCTGTAATCTATGCTTTATTTCAAGAAGCAATCCTGCAAACCTCCATATCTCTATGACTTGAGGAGTTTTTATAAGTAGATGGATTCATTTCTAGAGGCTAAAATGAAGAAAAAGGCTTTTTCCATTTTCTTCTTTATTATAGCTATAGTACAGTTTGATCGCGAAAGTCGTCAAAGCATGCTTATGTGTAGAAATGGTGGGATAGAAAAAGAGGAAGAGAGAAATAGCAATTACAATATCACCACCCTAGTCAAGGCCCTGGCCGCGTCAGGCATTCCAAACCACGAAGCCTCGACAAACCCCTAAGCATTCTATTGTAAGCATAATCCGTACATAATCAAAGTGCAAAAGCTATAACAAAATTCAAAGGAACTTATAATACAAACCGTGTCAATGAAGTATGAAAATACAATATTCAACTTCCGTCTACAAAGCCTCTATAGAGTAAAAACTATCTAGGCTAGGACAGGGCCCCATCCGGACCATAAAACTGATAGAAACTACATAAGAAGAATATGCCTTACCAAGCAAAGAAGTCTCACCAACTCTTAAGTTCACAAAGTAATCTACTTGTAATGTCCCAAACATGGGTTCCAAGATGTCACACGGTGCTTAGGACCACAAGTGATCCCAAGCTAACCCTTTCTACTGGAATAACTCAGAAGCAACTGAATTAAATGTGAAAGTCTGACAGAATAATGTAGAAGATAAATCTTTTCTGAATATGCTCAATACAAAGCTATATTAAAACAATACATCTCTGATTATACAAGGCAAAACTTGAATCAACTACCTCACTCTACTGACTGTCTATGAAGCCTCTACTAATACTAACTATAGGTATCCAGGACGTAACCCCAGCTATCCCTAATCAATACGACTGAATAAAAGAGACTATACAAAGTTATACTTGACTTGAGTCCTTGAATAAAAAGAATCCATCACCTTCTGATTGGAATCTGCAAACTGTCTAAGTCTGAATGTGCATACTAAAACTTGTACCTATATTATGAGACAATGTAGCACATAGACATATATGTGGATCAGTACCTTGAGAATGTACTGATTATATGGGGGTGAATACATAAGCAAAAACATATGTCATAATCATCATTTATAAAATAATGCATGCTAAATATAAGTAACTCACATAAGCTGGAATATCTGAAATACTGAAATATGTAGCAATATGAAATGAAGAATGCTTTATAAATCTCGTGAGCCACAACATTTAGTTCTAAAAGTTGTACTTGAATTCTCTTGTTATAATCACACTGCCTAAGTGTAGGAAGGACTCACTCTTTAAATCTAACTTCGTGAGAGTTTACACTTAGTTTTATAAAAGCTTTTCTATCATTCTTTTCTTTTGAAACTTAAAGAATTTGGGATCTTTGGATATCTTTTTGAAACTTAGGGACTTAGGGATATTGGGCTTGGGAGTTTCTTCTCACCGACATAAACCATGTGAGCTGACATGGAATCCAATGTCTTGCCTACATTGGGTAGAGTTGTTCTATCCTTGCCCTTGGAATAGAACCTTAGCTTTAGTGATCATTATCATAGCCCACTATGGGAAAATCAAAAACCTATGGTGAAACGTGGTTCTGGGGCATGAGACCTTGGAATCATACCCAAGTTGGTGCTAAATACTACTCCCATACTTATTACTCAGAACTTTTTATGAAAATCCACCTTAAAATAGCACAAGGGTCTATAATGAAAACCAATTATGCTTCTCTTTACTTTGAATCACGAACTAGCTGAATAACGTGGATTTTCTATCTTAGCTTAGGAACAAAATCATCTTTCTTGAATATCCAGACTGAAACTTATGGCCTACAAACCTTACTAGGAAATTATGTCAAATAATAATAAATTTCATGCTCACAATAATAGTAGTGAAATACTTTAACAATCTCAAAAATTCATCCTTGTATTTAAAGCATATATATATATATATATATATATATATATATATATATATATATATATATATATTTAAACAATAACTATTTCATAATGAAGCTTAATTCTTGACAACCATCTTGGAAACACTTGAACGTAGCAATTTACAATAGGGATGTGCAATTCATAGTATAAATCCTCAATTCAAAGAACAAATAGGTTGAATAAGCATGCACTTCAAGGCTTAAATCACTTCCAAGTACATAAACTTAGAACAAGACACTTTGGGTATAAACCCCAATTTTCAAATCATAAAATCATTAATAAAAATTAAAGTTTTTGGGCACAAGAACAAAAGATTTTTTTCTTGTTCAAACCCCACATACTTTAATAGATGATCTTTGATGAATTGAATATAAAATCTTGAATCTTGGATTTCTATTAATGATTTGGTAATGAATTCTTAGAGCTTTTGTATTGGGAGTCCTTAATCTTGAATTTTCTTGGAGAATAATTCGAGGAATTTGAATTTCTTAGGGAGGAATTTTGATAAGCTAGGTTTTGCTTCTTGAGATAAAAATATGAATAATGAGGTATCTTTGCTTCTTTGGTGGTGAAATTACGTGTTTTAGACGGTTTTGGGTGAGGGGAATTGACCAAAGTGATCCTAGACCCTTTTGGAATTGAATTATCATGTAAAATAGCTTTGGATCCGCGTCAATGTTTCATGTTGAGGCACAGTCAATGTTATGCATCTAGATCGCATCGGCTCACTGCCTCACACGGAAAACTCCATAACGTTTTCCTTGGTTATCGGATTTTTGTGAAATTGGTATCATTGGAAAGATAATTCAATCATCTACAATTTGATGGGTCTTGAGATAGAAAATTTCACATATAAAAAAAGTTTTACATGTTATAATAAACCTTTGTAGAATCGAATATCAAACATTGGACAAATCAAAGGATCTTAGCTCCACTAGGCTCTAAGTGACTTCTATGAAATTCTTTACCTCAGAAACTCATCAAACATGATGATAAAGATCATGAAACTTATATTCACACAAGAATCACTAGGATTATAGAGTATACACGTAAGAACGACAATTCATAGACTAGCCCAAAATGTGGGGTATTACACTACTTATGAGCTGGACCACCAAAATCTGCCTCAGAACCTACATTATGAAACTGTCTAGCCACCATGAAGGACGGTCAACACCTTGAATGTATTGGTATACAGAACTAACAAAAAATAACATCTATTCCATATAAAATAGGCGAGAGCATTAAGAAAATAATTTAACAAAATAGATATAATAAATACAAAGGTATAATCAATGAGCTTAAGAACATTTTAGTATGTTATAACTCAACTCTTTGTTTCATTTCTAAGCAAGATAGTACACCCTGCAAGTCTACAATCCCATAGGCTATATGGAATCCGTCCTTGACTTGGCGGCCAAGCCCCCAACCCAAGTTTACAGCAAGGGCTGGAGTCTCTGCTCCCTTCTACACCAAAAGGCCATCGCTAGCGTACAATCCCCTATTTCAGGGCAAAATAAAACCCGTATCAGCAAAATGCGGATTCAGGCAATGAGTTATCTGAACTCGTGCCTTCTTCGTGTAACCATCTAACTCTCTTTAAGCTAAGTTTTAGCCTCTTAAAAATATACTCTATGCTTATAACCAATTCCTTTCATATTCTTTTTAGGGTATATCACAACATGGTATCTTCATATCAAGACTTGCAAATCATTCATTTCATACCAAATAATATCCATAACACTTCTTACGTAAAAGCATATTAATAACCACCCAAAGAATTAAAACGTCACAAGAGAATTCTTATTTCAAAAGTATGTGCAAACTTATGCAAACACACTCTCATTTCAAGACTTAAACATGCAGTGGTCATCTTTTCCTTTAATTAGATGTAATTCTCACTTAGAAACATAAGCATTTATAGCTTAAGGAAACACCCTCCCATTTAGTCATAAAGCAATATAATTCATAAATGATAGTAAACCTTGAAACTCAAGATTTTAACCATCTGTATAAGCAACTAATAACATTATTTAGAACAATGGATTTCATAAAGAGTGAGGGAATTTCTCAAATCATGCTTCCATATAACTTCTCAAACTAATAACATACGTACACATGAAAATATTTAAAATATAGGGAACAACACCATAATTTCTACAAGATTTCATCATAAAATGGGATTTTCAATGCATGTTCTTCAATACTTTCGAAACCCCTTTTGTATGCATAATTCTATTCCTTTAAGCTTATATGAGGTTAAGGATAGTCCCACGTACCTTTTGACGGAGAAAAATCAAAGGGAACATAGAGAACTTGGCCCCTTAGAAAGTAGAATCCTCAAACCCTAGGTTGTTTCTCACCTCTTGCCTATAGAATGATATTTGGAAATTTACAGAGGCAATGTATCATTTTTAAGGACTTAATATTGTCCAAGAGGGTTAGGAATGGTTATGGGATGGTAAAAGACCTTTGTGCCCTTAAAATAAATAAAACAAAAAACTTTTTGATGCCCTAGATAGGACATACATTGCATGGACAAAGCAAATCTTAAGGTTCCCGTTGCATGGATAAAATATAGCTGAGGCAGTGTGGTTAGGCAATTTCTTTGTGGCGCATGCACACACCCTGGATAGTGCCTCATTCAAAAATTTAAAACTTTTCACTCAAGACAAGGATCGATGAACGGTCGGTGGAGTTGGAAATAAGACTCGAATAGATTTTATTTAATATATAGTACGTATCATGAATTTTTATATCCTAGGAGAAATGGTCATTGGAAGTTAACCCAAGCAAAATCGTCAACTAAAAGTCAATCGATAGGAAAGTGCCCAACTTAACTTTTGACCTAGGAGATTCTTATGGGGTATATTTATCTCCAAGGATGTTACCACACTAAGGAAATTTTATTCACACTTTTATCTTAGTAGAAACCATTGGGTTCGTGTCTATAAATGTAGGAAAGATGATTCAACTTTAGCCTAAAAGTGAAGGATGTTACATTACTCTCCCTTGAGATCATTCATTCCCGAATGATGGGTAGGAACTTGTTGAATCTCACAATATATGGAATAAAGAGTGTAATCCTTGCATTGGACATTTTTCTTCAACAAAATATGCAAAGGCATCAAAAGAGCATCATGATAACCCTTAGTGAATCATGTAAGCACGAAGTGTAAGATAATAAGAACTGATTTTGTTTGGTGATCATAAGGTTGATTTACATTGGTACTAATCATGAAATAAGATTTCACAGGAGATTAGAATAGAATCATTCTCCACCTTACAAGATACAACGAATAGACCTTAAACTAAGAAACACTACTCATCTATACCCAAAACAATAAATAACATACTTCATTATTTACAACTTACAATTCTCCCATAACCAACCTTACCACAGGATTTGAGTTCCGTTGTACAGTACTTCTATGTTGAATCCTAACTCGGAGAAATGAGGTGCTAGCTTAAGCTATGGGACCCATACTCTACATCTCTTTAAGAATATTACTTCACCTTCTCACTACCATCAAACACCCTCAGGTTTTAATTCAGGGAGTACTAACCAAATAGTATATGGGCTTGTATTTTCCTCAATCACAACATTCAAGCCTATCATTATTACACATACTTCATGGATCTCCCCACTATGACCAGCAAATTCAATCTCTCTCCCAAAGATTTTTGCCATATCTCTTCTTCCTAATTATTTCACACCACAAAAGTTCATCTCCTTCTTTCCCTCTCTCACCTACAACTAGAGCTCGAGAATCACATCAGAATTTTCACATTAAATAAAATCTACTCCCCTACCTAAGACATTACTATACTTCCTCAACCACCATCATACTAACATATAAAGGGCCATTGAGTGACCCGAGCATAAGCATCATGAATGGGAGTCACACTATTTAATTAGAACTTATAAGAGTTGATCTGCTCAAGGTGGGGCCTATAATGTAAGATATGATACAATAGTAACGAAGTGATTTATACATCAAATGTGTAGATCATGAGTAGAGAGTCGTTCTCGCATAAGCACAAAACAACATGGATTCTTAGGACTGGGCATAGTGTGAAAACAAAAGTGTACATATCAAGAGTTGTATAATATAAAACCGATATTTATGTAGTCAACGATTGAGACAAAGATTGATACTTAAAGCTATTGCTCCTCATTTTATTAACATA
Organism: Capsicum annuum; assembly: GCF_002878395.1. NCBI lineage: Eukaryota > Viridiplantae > Streptophyta > Magnoliopsida > Solanales > Solanaceae > Capsicum > Capsicum annuum. The sequence goes on along the minus strand of NW_025838913.1, from coordinate 69,743 downwards.
AACCTGATCTCTTGGGGTTAGACCCGACATAAAATTTATTGGTAACATATAGGAAGCATTGTTTCTTAGAACCAAGCATGATGTGAGACATGAATTTTATGGATCATGAGCAACATAACATAGAGATTGGATACATGGAATATTGGATCACCGAGGGACATTATTTCTACTATTTAGTAAGTTGTAACATAGACATAAGTTTCATACAGAACTCGAACCTTAGGTATAGGCATGACTTGAATACATAAGCTAGACATTAGTAGAATGTCCTCTTTAATTGATGTAGAAGGAGTTTGCTTGAATAGGAATAGATTTATCATGAAACTTCCCCGAACCTTCCCACCATGAGAAATTTCAAGAACTACCTTAGTCTATCATCTCCCCCTTAGATCAAAGTCACAATCCTAGGCTTCAGGACATAACCTCTTATTAAATCTACAAGCACAACTCTTAGAACAATTGGGTATCACCATATACATAAACACTAAACTCCTCCTAATAAAGTATAGTATGGAGGTATTGTATTCCAGGAATGCTACTCTTAACATTCGTTGGCTGCTATAGCCATTACTCTACAATGTACACTCTCATGAGCATACACATCCACACTCCTTATCACATAGTGGTACATTCTCCACTACTTAAAACACTAACATTAGATATCTAATAACATGACTTACAACTTAACAAAATTTGTAAAACTATACAAAAAGCACATATTGCTTGCCTATTTTTCTTCAATTCAACTCTAAAAAAACACTACACCATAGCTTCCTAAACTTCTCCATACTACAAAATTCAAGAATGTGAACTAGGTACACATGACACTTATACACATAAAACCTTATCTAACAACATGCTACCTGAGGTTTCAACTTATCTTTATATACTTATGCCCTTTACCACTTAATGACGCAACCATAATTCATCGTTTTACCCTACTCCTCATGTATATATATCACAATTATCTACTCTTTTTTCCACAAGACTCCAACATAGGATATTTCACACCTCATATCAAGATTACTATTTCATTCCCACAAAACATGCATCTTTAGTCTTAAGCTACTATTCTTATCGCCACAATCCATAATTAAGTTCAAGCCTACTGTCTAACACTAATTATGTAACACCGATGAAGCACGCCGCATATTATACTAGTCTATCAAATAGGAAAATCAACCTAAGTCTCTTATTTCGCACAACTGCAACCCTTAAGTTTATTCTCTCCACAACACTACTACTACACCTTAGAATCTACAACACACCTTCTCACATGTAGTACTAGTTTACAACTACTAGAGAAAAGAAAATCAAGGAGCTAAAGTCACATAATAGGGATAGTGGATCTTAATCTTAAAATATAACCCATTACAATTTTATCAACATGTTCTACTTTATCATATTAAATTAACTTACACATGCCCACATTTACACTACTTTAAAAAATCCTTAAACATTACTATGTTTTCCCTAAGTTAGTCTATACTTATAAATTATTGGCTAACCTACCCCCTTTTGTTTACCATCTATAAATAATTTGTACAACCAGCATAACTATCCACTCTGGGCTCCTTCCTATTTTGAATAAATAATAGTCGTAGCCAATCACTTCTTTTACTGACTACCATGCAATCTATAATTCTTGCTACAACATTAGTCCATCACTGTAAAATAGCAACCCATCCCTTAATTAAAGGTTATACAACTAAGACTAGCTTCTTTATACAAAATTCACCCTCACTCTAACTTCTAGATTTGTTAGTCCATAGCACTAACTTCTAGACTATCTTACTTCAAATAGGTCATGACACATTAACTTATACTACTACTCGGGTGGAAATACTATTACAATATTCTTCTACGTATCTCTACCCCTAAGCATGAAATTAATAACAAAAATTCTGAAAGGGATAGAATATACTTCATACCTTAGGATGAAACACACAATTTCATTAAGATAGAGGTGTTCGCTCAATTTAATACACTTTGAAGCTGTAATGGACTCCTCTCAAGTTTATATTCTATCTCATAACTTCATGGATATCTCAATCAAAATGGACCAAATCATTGGGGTCTAAACTCTTGGATTCGTAAAACCTCGACAATGAGAGATGGTCCATAAAATTAGTGCAAGGTAGGAATTTGGATAACTTCCATATGGATGACTCTATAGTATGAAACAGATTATGAAAGATTAAGAAAAAACTCCTAAATACCCAATAGCCTCTTGATTATAAGTGTGGTGAAAAACACACCCTTAAGCAAGATTCTAATAGACATGACTTTATAGATACCTTGGGACCATTAACCGTGCTGTAATACAAAGCTTGTCACCACCCGAATTGAGGCCTTATCCGCAACAAGCATCCTAAAGCATGAAGGCCAAAAAAAACCCCTTAGCATACTATCATAAGCGTAATCCATAATAATCAAAGTGCAGAAGCTATAATAAAATTCAAGGGAATTTATAATACAAACTATGTCAACAAAGTATGACAATATAATATTAAATATCCATCTACGAAGCCTCTACAGAGTATAAAATATCTAGGTCAAGACAAGGCCCCTGACCGGACCATAAAACTGACAGGGACTACATAAGAAAAATATACCTTCTGAAGCAAGGGAAGCTCACCAACTCTGGATTTGAGGAAGTAATTTATTGATGAGCTAGACCACAAAATCTGCCTCAGAACCTACATTAAGACACAATATATCTCTCGCAAAGAATGGTCAATAACTAAAATGTATTGGTATAAAGAACTAACCAAAAATAACGTATATCCTTATCAAATCGTCAAGATCACTATGAAAACAATTTAATATAACAGATATTAAAAACACATGTCCTTAATCAATGAGCTTCAAACCATTCTTGTACGTCATGACTCAACTCTTTGTTTTACTTCTAAGCTAGATAGTACACCCTACAAGTCTACAATCCCACGGGCTATATGAAATCTGCCCTTGACTCGGCTACCAAGCCCCAACCCAAGTTTGTTGCAAAGACTGGAGTCTCTGCCTGTGCAATGCCAAAAGGCCATCACCAGCGGATAATCCCTTGTTTTAAGGAAAAATAAAATGCATGTTCGCAAAATGCAATTTTGGGCAATGAGTTATCTGAACTCATTCCCTTTTTAGGTAACAATCTCTTTAAGCCCAATTTCAGCCACATAAAAATATAATTCATACTTATAACCAATTTTTTTCATATTCTGTTAAGGGTATATCACAACAGGGTAATGTCATACCCAGATTTGTAAGTTTTTCATTTATACCACAATATATCCATAGACATTGTTACTTAAAAGCATATTAATTACCACCCAAAGAATTTAAACATCACAAGAGAATTCTTATTTGAAAAGCATGTGCAAACTATGCAAACACACTCTCTTTTCATAACTTAAACACCCAATGGTCATCACTTCCAATAATCACATATAATTCTCACTTATAAATGTAAGCATTTATAAAGGAAACACCCTCCCATTTATTCATAAAACAATATAATTCATAAATGATAGTAAACCTTGAAACTCAAGCTTTTAACCATCTGAATAAGCAACTCAGAACATTATTAAGAAAAATGGATTTCATAAAAAGTGAGGGAATTTTACCAATCATGCTCCCATATAACCTTTCAAACTAATAACATACGTACACATGAATAAATTTAAAATATAGGGAACAACACCACAAGTTCTTCAAGATTTTATCATAAAACGGGATTTTTTAATGCATGTTCTTCAATAATTTCAAAACCCATTTTTTATGTATAATTATATACCTTTAAGCTTGTTTAAAAATAAGAAATTTGTGCACATTAGGTTTAGGATAGTCCCGCATACCTTTTGATCGAGAAAAATCAAAGAGAACATAGAGAAATTGGCCCTTTAGAGAGCAGAATCCTCAAACCCTAGGTAGTTTCTCCCCTCTTGCATATGGAATGATATTTGGGAATTTACAGAGGCAGTGTAACATTTATAAGGCCTTAATTTCATCCAAATAATGGTAGGTATGGTTATGAAGTAAATCAAACAGAACACTTTTTGACACCCCAGATAGGCTATGCGTCACTTGGACAAAGAAAACCTTAGGGTTTATGTCACATGGACAAAGCATAGCTGAGGTAGTATGCTTAGGTGATTTCTTTGCAGAGCATGGACATCACACACCCTGAATAGTGCCTCATTCAAAGGCTCATTACTTTTGACTCCGAACTCGAATTGATAAACGACCGGTGTCATTATAAAGAAGACTCAAAGGAATTTAAATTTTTAAATTATAGGCCACATGAATCTTTATATCCTAGTAGAAATGGTCATTAGAAGTTGACCAAAGAAAAATCGTTAACAAAAATTCAATCGATAGGAACTGCTCAACTTAATTTTTGAGCTAGGAGATTTTTATGGTGTATATTCATCTCCAAGGATGTTCCTGCACTAATAAAATGTTATTCACACTTATATCTTAGTAGAAACCATTGGGTTTGGGCCTATAAATGGTGGAAATATGGTTCAACTTTAGTTCGAAAGTGTGGGGTGTTACATAAAATGATCTAGCAACATAATTAGATTGGAAATATCCTTTGTCTAGTATACATATGTAATATGAGGGAGGATGGAGAAGTTAGAGTTGAGTAGCTTTCCAGAACGTCAAACAAAGAATTTAAACATTGTTTTATCCCCCTGTTCTAAAGTAAATTATAAATGGCCACTTAAATTCTTAAGCTTTTCTTTAATTTGGCGGGACACTTAAACAATTGATAAATTAGGAAATACCATTTCTTCTAATTTTAAGCTTATAATGTAGTACAATGGAAGTGGATTAACGGCCTTAGGGAGTTTGTGTCATGTTTGAACATTTGTTGTTGCATATTTATGGTTCTATTATTAGAGCATGATGAACTTTTTCTTCTCGATTGATTTAGATATTCCCTTAATAATTTTGTGGTTCTATCTGCCAAAAAAGGTATCTTAATCCTATCTTAAAATTTCCTGTGTGATCTTGCACACATAAGCAGTATTTAGGTTAGTTATGTGATATCATTATATGATTTTCACAGTTGTTGCATGTTTCATAATTTTAATTTGTCCATACAAACAGTATATAAGGAGGCTATCTGTTGGCTTTTAGCTGATGTGAATATGACTGTTATATTCAAACACTTACCTAAGGCCCTAAGCCATGCCTAAGTGCTAAAGCTAGGTGGAATATAGGGCCTTGGTGGATTTTCTTAAATGACAAATTGGTACAGTCACCAGGACACTGCATCTGCCTCATTGAAGAGTGCACTACGCAGTAAACATAACTGTAAAGTGAAATTGCAAGTGAATATTTTCATGATTAAGAATAGGATATTAGAAATTCAATGAATAAATCTAGACTTGATATGTGAATTAGAAAACAAAAATTGTCTATTTGAAGATAGAAACTTTGAATCTAAAACTTACTTGAAATCACATTATCCTCTGTGTGGGAATTAACCTCTTAACCTCATGTAATTATTTTGTTGAGGATGTGTCTATGTGTCTATGCATCTTAACTATAATTTTCTTATCCTTTATTTTCCTCAATCTAAAATTGTTTCTATTTTACAAGGTTATGGCACCTAGTAAGAAATGGATGCGACTTATTAATGACTAGTCCAATTAATTTAACAAAAATAGAGTGAATTTTTTTTTTGAATTATGCTTTTCGAAACATAGGAGAAGAACATGAAATACAATGTTCATGTACCAACTTTTGCAATACTACTTTGAGACTAGAAAAATAGTTGTGACACATTTAAAAGTACATGGAATAGTTCAGAATCATGCTTTCCGATTTCACCATGGGGAGTGCATGGGTGAACCATTGTCTGAATTTGAATCTGAATCTAAAGATGAATATGATGATGAAATGGAAGAATGTAAGAGTGAAGATGAAGTAGAAGAATTATTGAAAGTTTTGTATCCTAATATTGATGCTGGACCCACTTATATTGATTGTGATGATTTAATTGAGGAGGAGCAGAATCTTGATGCAAGAAAATTTTACAAACTATTGAAGGATTTCGAGTAGATACTATATCAAACTTCAAAAGCTTTAAAGATTTCCTCTTTGATTAAATTTCTTCACAGTAAAAGTATGTGTTGTTGGAACCCTGTAGGTTTGATGATTGACAAAATGACACCTGAATGAAATATGATACTTGAGCTGGTACAAGCATAGAAAGATAGGTTTCATGTTTCACTGATAGATGCAGACAAGATTACTTAAAGTTAGGAATGAATGAGCGAGCCTAATTATGACATTATCAAGTTGCTGATTACGTGAGGAATAGAACAAGTTGAATTCTACTTAAACAATTAATGATAAAAGAAAACAAGTTAAGTTAAAAAAAGAGTCCTATGTGAAGAAGGAGTTTCACTTCTGAGCATATCCTGAAGAGTCCTATGTGTAGAAGGAGAAAGAGTCTAAAAACTGAAGAAGTCTACAAAAGATAGAAAATGTACAAATTGAAGGACTATTTAGATAGTTAGAGCTTGACTACAACACTAATAAGACCAAAGTTAAAATTGATAAAGGAGTCTCACTTGAAGTATAACTCTATGCAATGAGAGTTCTGATTGAAGGGAGAGTTTGAAATAAAGAATGACTCTTTGAAGAGCTGTGCTTAAATAGAAGATGTATCATTCAAATTAACTCACACACTTAAAGAGATAAAAAGGAAATTCAATAGATTGACTTCACAAAGTGATACGCAATCACTGAAGAGACACATTAAAGAACCTGGTCCTAGAATATAATCTAGCTAAGATTTTTAGCATTGATTGTGAGGAGTTGTTCATTGTATCTAAGCTATTGATGTAATATTAGTTTCAATGTGTTATTAAGTAAACTGGTATCTAGTCTTCGAGTTGGGGAAAACTCAGAGACTTTGGGAACACATACCTTTGGTGGTATGTGTATAGTTAGGAATTAGAGGTTATAATTCCTTGTTGTTGAGTTATAGGAATTAGAGTTTATAATTCCTATGTTACAAGAGTTTGGTAATTAGTTGTTCTTGAGTCTTGTTGTTTTGTAGTGAAGTTGGGGTTAAATCCTGTAGAATTACAGGTTGTGGTTTTTTACACCTTTTTGAGCCAGGTGGTTTCTACATAAAAATCCACTTTATTATTTTGTTACTTTTTTAGCTAGTTTGGAAAACGTTAGTCAGCCGATTCCATCAATAGGCAATAGTTAGGCGAAAATAAAATAATAAGTAGGACATGTACTCTAACAAGTGGTATCAAAGAAGGTTGTCTTAAAAAGGGTTAGCACCTAA
>NW_025838913.1:43008-59428 GCF_002878395.1 Capsicum annuum | reverse complement strand
CGACACATGAAAACTTATATTAGAGAAAACATAAAACTATTGGGAGTAAATCTCTCCCAAACAAAACTCTTTAAAGACTACCTTGTGGATGTTGTTATGTTATGGTATGAGAAGGGGGTCTTCTATTTATAGAGTTCCAAAACCTTTTCTCTAAGAAAGAGGTTAGACAAATATGGAAAAGTTTTATAATTTTCTTTTAGGAAAAGTAAATGTAATTATGGTATTACTTTTATTTTCCTTCTAAGAAAAGTAAAAATTTTAATTTGGTAAGAAAATAAGGGAAAAAACCCTAACAAATCTCCCTTTTGGCTTGATTTTTTGACTTGATCCGCCTTCTTCACATCACATGCATGATTTTAATTCTTCACATATTCTTCATATATCTCTGCTATTTGTCATGCCTAAAAATGGAGCCCTTTTAGGTTAAAAATATATTAGCCCTTTTCAGTTAAAAATATAGGAACCCCTTATAAGGGTAAAATAGAGCTTTATTTTTAAAGATGTGACAGTAGGATTGTTCAAAATATGATTGAAATATCTTCTCCACGTGTAGTTGGACAAAAATCCTCATTACCATGAAATTGGTTTGAACCGCCACAAACTTATCTTCAACCAACCACTGGATCTTTGAATCGTAGGCTCTGATACCACTTATGGGGTTTGAAATTGAGAGGGATTTAGTCGGAAGCTTAAAGTTTGCAAACCAATTTTGTGATAATTCAGATAACAAATAAAAATATACTAAAAGGACAGATTATTGATATTATTTGGCAAATTGGCGTACACATAAAACCAAATATTAATGAAAAAATAAAACTATTGGGAGTAAATCTCCTCCTAAACAAGACTCTTTAAGGACTACATTGTGGATGTTGTTGTGTTATGATATGAGAAGGGGGTCTTCTATTTACATAGTTTCAAAACCTTTCCTCTAAGAAAGAGGTTATCTAAATATGGAAAAGTTTTATATTTTACTTTTAGGAAAAGTTAAAGTAATTATGGTATTACTTTAATTTTCCTTCTAAGAAAAGTAAAACTAAAATTTGGTAAGAAAATTAGGACAAAAACCCTAACAGTTCAATTGTTTGTTTGTCATTTACTTCTGTAACACTATGACTTCTCTTCACTTGAACAGAACACCCATACAACCCATACAGGAAAAGTTTTTCATTGACTTATTAAATCATGGAAGAAGAGTATTTATCTCAGGTCTTAACCCATTCTAAAATTTGATGCAACACGATTTAAGATATTTTACACATAAGAATCTAAATCAGTCTTCTAGAGTCTAGACATGTGAAAACTTGTTAGCTCATAAGCAGTATTATATTCTTATAGCATTAGCAGAATATATTATATTACAAAAGAACAAAGCACTCTCTTATTGCATATGAACCAGCTTAACTGCAACTGTAAAGCATACTTTTTGGATAGGACTAGATGCTTTGTCTTAATTCAAACACACACCTCATCAAACAAACAAACGATTGATATAGACCAAACAAACAGATATTATGCAACTTCCATTTAACATATAATTAAGAGTGATAGTGTCGATAACATCACTCAGTGCAAAGAGAGTTTCCTCTAACATCCTACCATTTTACTATTGAAATCTCAATTAGTTGAGATTGACTAGCTAGACCAAACAATGAATATCAAATAAAAAGAAACAAAACTTTCCGCCTACCGCAAAACCTACTTAAATTTTCTCAAACCTAATAATTGATACTTAAATTAAACAATATAAGTAGACCAAATATGACAAGCTTATAATATATCCTGATTTACGTCTTAAACAAGATTGACCAATTTAACGTAATTAAGGTTGGGGAAGGCAGAGTTTCAAAAAACTCACGCCACTTTTAGAGGATAGCACTCAAGTCACTTAATAATTAACTGCTAGAATAAACCGAACAAGATTACAATATTATATGTTCAAATAAAATAATCAAATAGTTATTAAATAATAAAGAATCATCGTATTCCAAATTAAAAATCCAATTTTACTTCTAATGTTAGTTTTAAAAATTCAAGGGTGGAAGAATAGATCAACAAATCAAAATAGAAATATAAATTTAACAACATACATTATTTCTACCTACTAATCAATAGATTAAAATTGAAAAAAAAAATTGAACACTATACATAATTCTGACAGCTAAAGTAGGTCGTTGCTATGGAACATAGTTTTTAAAGTCAATATGTTCAGCTGAATTTTAGGTGAAATAGATTTCCATTTCTTTTATAATTTACTAGCCAAACAAAACAAAGAACATAGGGTTTTTGATTTTTAACTGGCCATCAGTAATCACCCAGAATTAACCTGACTGATGATAAATTCTTCTTCTATGTGAAACTGATGTTTTGGTGAACAAAAAGCTTTACTTTTGTCTTTACAAGAGATGAGAAATAATACCAATAAAAGAAGCTACGATTGGAAATCTAAGAGATTTAGTCGATGATTTAAATGTTCAATGGGAAAAGTCGATGGAAATTTTAATTGATAATTTAGAGCAACAATTAGGGTGTGATTTTTTTTGGAGAATACAAAGAGTTTTTTTCTTTTTGGAATGTTAAGTTTGATTAACATTATTTTTATTAAAACTTTTATTATAATAATTTGGCGGTACTTCTCTCTATATTATTAATAGGGACCAGTTAATAATTTTCTTTGGACCAAATTTTATACCTTTATAATAAAATGCACAATTAGGGACCGAAATTTAATCTCATCCTAATAAGTACACTTTTAGAGACTAAATTATTGACTCGTCTGTGAATGTTGGTTTTAAATGGACCTTTTTCTTGTTGTTTGAACATGTGGTTGCATGAGAATGGTCAATTGGAACTTTGTTTTGGTTGTAGAAAATATATTCCCTCAACATGTTTGTTAAAATCCCTATGAGAATTTTTGTGTTACATAGTTGGACTTTCATTGAAAACTTTGCATGGTATAATATGGTAATGGAACCTAAATTGGTTAAATAGTTTTAATGGTTAAATGGTAAGGCCTTGGAGGCCATGTCTTTGATTTGAAAACCTTTTGGGGTACATGATAATCCCCAAATAAATCTAATAATGTAATCGGGGGTACATGAGAATCTTCCAAGTGTTGGCTAAGGACATTTCTTGCAAGCTATAGTCGATATGACGATATCACTTCTTATTGACTTAGTTAATTATATATGGAATTGGTGGTAGGGTTTTGTTCTAATGGTTTTAATTGGGCAATAATAGCGGGTTGTGATAGCTAACCGTAAAGGTGTGAGTCCAATGAACTGACACTGGAAACTCATGTTTGCCGACATAAGGATTGGTCATGGTGGCAATATACTTGTGGGGTACACAAGAATCCCCTAAGTTATACTTTTATATATGTATCATGGAGGTTGAAGGGTACACACAAATCCCCTTCCCCTGTGATATCTCAAGTTCGTTTGGCTACATACACTGAGGCCCATTCATGGGGTAACACTGAATCCATATAGCTCGTAGGTGGTTCTAGGATATTTAAGCTACAAAAACCAAGGTTAATGGTTTTAAAGGAATGTTAAACCCAGTTCCCTTCCCTGGCATGGATTATTTATGTGTGTGTATATGTACAAATATGAATGCATATGGTTATTTACTTGGTTTTAAATATTGACATTATTTTATCCTTATCATGAGTGCATTCTATAGTTCACCCGCTAACCCATCTTCGAGCATTGTATCTCCACGCGATGCAGGGACTGACCACACTACTCCTCCTGCTTAGTGATTGGATTTGGGGATATCTTGTTTTGGATTAAAGTGGTGAGAATCCATATTTCGAAAGGCTTCATTTAATGTTATGGTCTTGTGTTTATACTTTGGTCATTGATTAGACTTTGGTTTTTACTATGGTTGGGGGCATATCTCAATTGTATATTGTTTTACTCTTGGATAGAGGTTTTGTAAGAGTACTTTGGGTTTGTATAAGGGTGTTGGTATTGGTGTCATCCTTGGCTTTGTTATTGGTATTAAGGATGATACAGTTTTAATATATTTGATTTATGATTGTTCCATCTTACTAGGTTATGGAATGGTTATGGATTTGTTTATGTTATGGTTGTTAGTTTGGTATTAGATGGTTTGACTTGTTTGGGTTCGTAATGGTAATGGACCTATCCCAGAGTGTTGAGTGGTACATAACTCTATCTTGTATGTTCGACATTTATCCAACTCAAGGTATATGATTAGAGGTTGGATTAGGTATTGGGGTGGTCTCTGGTCCTTGTTGGACTTGGGATGCCCATTACGATAGGGCCTTGGTTTAGGTCATGTCATTTTGTAAATCAGATAGTTTGCAATCTAGTAACTAATGGTAGGGAAAGTGGCGGAGCTTACAAAAATAGCTGAGGTAGAGGTAGTGGTGAGACCATAGGGAATCACGCTACCGCTCTGAGAATTTTAAGAGAGCCCACTACTGAAAAGAATGAGAGTCCACTTCCACCATAACTTGAGGATAGCATTGTTGACGAACTTATTTCCATGCAAAATGTCATCTAGGGCTTAGCCGACCAACTAGATAGAGAGTAGAAGGTTGGTCAGCATAATTCAGCACAGCCACAACGACAATATTAGGCATCCGCACGAACTTACAAATTTAGAAATAAAAAGGTATCCTTGCTGGAGTTTCTGAAGTTGAAATCACCAAAATTCACAGGTTCATATAGTTAAGCTGATCCTCAACGCTTTTTAAATGGTACAATCAAGGCATTGTGTGTGATAAGATGTTCTAGTGAGAGGGTTATAGAGTTTTCATTGTACAAATTATAGTACATGGCTAACACTTGGTATGACATATTATTGCTTGGAAGTCCTATTAGAGCATCACCACTGAAATGAGATGAGCTCACTAAGTTCTTTATGGATAATTTTTTTTATGATAGTTAGAAGAAAAAATATGCAGATCATTTTGAAAAAGTAGTCCAAACTCTAGATATAAACCAGTTAACTTATAGTACAAAATTCTGCAATCTGGTTAGACATGCTCCATCCTTGGTATCCATAGAAACAAATCGAGTCTACGGGTTTATTAATTGGTTGGTTGCTCATCTCTAAAATGCATTCCCCTTAGATAAAACTCTTGGACTACTCTAAGATAGTGGATCTTCCTAGAAATGTTGAGTACAAGGGTTGTGTAGAGCGGGCATCTTATTATATTTATAAGAAGGCTAAAATGGGGGATCTTTTAGTGGTGGCTTTAGTGCAAATCTTATAGTGGGATATCAGGTAAAATAGTAGGGCTAGCAACTCCACTAACCAAGCTGACAAAGAAAAATGTAAAGTTCCAGTGGATAGAAGAATGTGAGCAAAGCTTTCCAAAACTCAAAATATATTTGACCACTGCACCAGTATTAGCCTTTTCTAGAGAATTTAAGGTATTCTATGATGTTTTAAGGGTTTTATTAGGATGTGTTCTCATGCAAAATAATCACGATATAGCCTATGCTTTAAGATAATTGAAAAAACACGAGCAAAACCATCCTATGTATGATTTAGAGATAGTCGTAGTGGTATTTTCTCTTATGATTTAGAAGAACTGTTTATATGGTAAAACTTGTGAGATTTATATCAATCATAAGAGCTTGAAGTACATTTTCCAGTAGAGGGATCTAAATCTTCGACAATTTCGGTGGATGGAACTACTTAAGAATAATAATTGTGCTATCTTGTATCATCTCAAAAAAGCTAATGTTATGGATGATGCTTTGAGCAAAAAATCTATAGGTAGTCTGGCGCATATAGCCCTGGAAAAAGACAACTGGAAGGCAAAGTTGTCAGATTTGGCGTTGCTAAGTCAGGAGTATTGTTGGCTTGTTTACAAGCTAAATATTCTTTGAAGGAGCGTATAAAGGAAACTCAGTATGAGGATGTGCTATTACTTCTTGTGACATGTTAACTAAAATAAATCTCTTTGTAGCCAATTATTTAGTTAAATAATCAATAAGTTTAACACAAAGTAGAAAAAGAACTAATAGCTAGATGAGGTCCTAGCTAGTCAAAATAAGTCAATGGGTGTTGAATATGATAATATTCTCCAATTGTGTAACTGATAATGTGTACCTGATGCAGATGGGTTAAGATGAGCCATTCTTGAGGAAGCTCACAAATCTAGATATTTCATACACCCTGGGTCCACTAAGATGTATTATGGCCTGAAGCAATTTTACTGGTAGGAAGGTATGAAGAAATATGTTCCTAACTTTATTTCTAGTTTTTTGGTTTGTCATCTTGTTAAACTAGAACATTCATGACCAGAAGGATTACTACAAGAGATCGAGATTCTGTATTGGAAATGGGAAAGGGTCACCATTGATTTTGTAATCGGGCTTTCGCGAACCATTAGAAGTTATGATTCTGTATGGGTAATTATAGACCAACTTACTAAATCAGCACACTCCTTTTTAGTAAAGACTTCATATAGTGGAGTAAAATATGCTCAGTTATTTATTGATGAAATTTCCTAAATTTATTGAGTTCTATTGTCCATTATTTTTTATAGAGGATCACATTTCACTTCACCCTTTTGGAGATGTTTCCAAAAAGCATTGAGTACCCGAGTAGATCTTAGTATTTCATTTCATCCATAGATAGACGGACAATATGAACATACTATACAAATCATAGAGGATACTTTAAGAGATTATGTCCTTGATTCTGAAGGTAGTTGGGATACTAACTTACCCTTAGCTGAACTTTCTTATAATAATATTTTTCAGTCAAGCATTAAAATGGCTACATATGAAGCCTTTTATGGCACGCGATGTCGTTCACATATTGGGTGATTTAAAGTTGGAGGGGGCTAAGGTTTAAGGACTATACTTGGTATAAGAAGCTATGGACAAGGTCTAATTTATTAGTCAAAGGTTATCACAGCTCAAAGAAGACAAAAGTCTTATGTGGATAAGAGGAGAAGATATCTAGTATTCTCAGTTGGGGACAAGGTGTTCCTATGAGTCTCTCCTATGAAGGGTGTGATACGATTTAGAAAAAGAGGTAAATTGATCCTAATATATATTGGAGCATATAAGATACTTGATCAAGTAGGAGGTGTGGCATATCATTTGGCACTACCTTATGAGATGTCCTTCGTTCATGTAGTGTTTCATGTATCTATTCTAAGAAAGTGTATATCAGATTCTTCACGTGCACTCGAAGCACCAAGCTTGCAATTGATGAGAATTTAACTATAAAGAGAAACCGGTGGCAATTATTGACAGACAAGTAAGTAAGTGATGGTCAAAAGAGTTTGTGTTAGTGAAAGTCTCATAGAAGAACCATACCATTAAAGAAGCTACATGGGAGTCAGAAAATGATATACGAGTCAAGTACCCTCATATGTTTTGGTCTACAAGTATGCACTTGTTTTAAGTTTGGAGACAGAATTTCTTGAGGTGGGGAGAATTTATATCCCATATCATATTAATAATGAGTATTTGTAGTTGCAAAAAAAAAGATAGAAAGAGAAAGAAGAGGCTAAAGCCCATTTAACCTCAAGACAAAAAATTAGGGGAGGAAACAATTATGCCACATACCATTAGGAGATGAGGGCATAAAATTTACTTAAGTCAATTAGTGGATACCTAGCCAACCATGAAAGAAAAAAGTTCAACCAACAAATTCTTTTAACATAGAAAATAACTAGAGTTTAATTTTATTGGCATTCTTCTGGAGAAGCACGAAGAGGACCCAACCATTGATAAGATATTTAAAGAGAATTAGGAAAAGAAGGTATATTTCTTAAGTTGGTCAATAAATTTGACTTATATAATTCATGTCTATAGATTTTGGGGTTGAGAGTTTAAGAATCAAGGGCTAAAGTGATAAAGAAGTCTCAAAATTCTCATAAATGGAGCAACAATTGTAATTGATTAGACTGTAGTTTTTATGCTTTTTTCTTAACAAAAGAATAGTATATAACAAAAAGGTTTTCATGTTTTATGATATTAAACAATATCAACTATAAGTATGTTCTCATGAGTTGAAGAAAATCGAGTATAAATTGGCAAATTGAGAGCCAATAGTAAAATTTCAAGGGTAGGCTAGTTTAAAGTAGTTATGTTTTAGCCTAAATAAAGAGATTAACACGAGATTGATATGATGTGATTAGATCCAAGGAAGAAATACCAATTGTTCGAAGGGACAAATTTTGTATTTCGACAAGTGTACTACAAGTAGTAAACTTATCATAATTTGTGTTTCTTAACTTGCATATTTTATACATGATTTTGATGAAACAAGAGCTACTGAATGTTTTGAAATTTGACGTGGAACAGATCTTTTACTTTAATTTATATGATACTGAAATGGTTACTTGAGATGTTTTTAGTGTTATTATTTAAGATATGATTACTGATGTTATGAATGTTCTTCACTTACTTGAGAAATAAGTATTTTGACATGTGTTTTGTTCAAGTTTATATGCAATATGTTTTTATATGAACTAAAATGCGCTGTACTATTTTGGAATGCATTCATATGAGTAGCTAGTATTTATAAAGAAAGTATAAATGAGAATATACCTTGATTTGAATTCTGTAGAAAATGGAGGGTTTGTTGGGCCCGGTGAACCTTATATTTATCGATATATGTTATATCCCTTAGTAGTAGGAAGGTAGAACTAGCATACTGTTATTGATCTCCCTCGAGTAAGGACCTACTGATATGATATTTGACTCCTTTGAGAGGGGTCCACTGTTATTGGCTATTCTTGAAATAGAATGTCACATTGATTACATGATTCATTCTTGGAAACCTCTCAAAAGATAAAACTAAATATGATTGTATTTGTTGGCTATTTTCAAATTGTTAAATTAATTTCTTATGCAATGATTATCGTTTTTCGGAAGAGCATTATTTCATGACACTTTTGATTATTATGCTAGGATAATTTCTGACTTGTCCCCATTAAACTGGTTGTGCTTAAGTGTTATTGCTCATTGAGTTAGTGTCTCACTCCTCACTATAAAGTGATTTTGATTGGCATATTCCTAGTGATCCCTATGCTTGTTCGTCCAGGCAGCAGTTTATTATTTGTTATGTTCTTTTACTTGAAAAATTTTAGAGTCGCTCCATAATTATGTCTTTAGATTTTGAGTATTCTTTCGTTATTGCGGACTTGTGAATTTATTGACTTCTTCTAAAATTTTGAAGATGGATTTCGTATTGTTATTTTGTGGTGATAGGATTTGTAATGATTTTGGTGAATTGTGTTGGTGTGTTGGTTATTATTTTGGGTTGTTGTGCTAATGATTTGAGACCAAAATATTTCTTGATTGGCCAAAAAACAGGGGAAACTCTTCCCGATTTTCTGTAGAATACTGACGAGGCTTTCTTTGGAATTCTAACCACCTTAGCACCGGTCATGATCTGATTTTACGTCATGACATAAGTGAAAATACTATTTTGTCTAAAGCTAAAACTCTTAATTAAGGGTAAAAAGTTCTAACAATATTTCTAAATGTCTTCACACTTTTAATATAGTATAGATATATATACAGATATAAATATAGATATAGATATTAATAAGAGGGTCTAAGGATTCATTTTTTAATAGTATATATGAGATTCAATCATACCAAGAAAAAAAAGATTTAGTCGTCAAATAAACTATTAATTAAATATTATAAAAAAGTGAAAAGACGATTTTCTCTATTGCAGAGATTTTTATTGAGGGACAAAAAGTTCAAATCATTTTTCAAAAGGTCTTCACACTTTTAATATATTGTAGATAGATTATATTTTCTTTATTACTGTACTTTATTTTCTAACCTTCATTGATATGCTTTAGTGTAGCCAAGGGTCTACTATATATGAAACAGTCTCTCCACCTTCACAAGGTAGGAGAAAGGTTTATGTACACACCATCCTTTCAAATTTTTCTTGTGAAATTACACTGAATATGTTACAAAGGCTTGTAAGTGGCCAAATCAAACTAAAAAACACACTTAATAAAAAAGTTAAATTAAACCGACAAAAGATCGATTACGTTGGTTTGATTAGATTTAGTATTAAATAAAAAAATACCAAGCCAAACTGACATATAAATATAATTTTGTTTAAATATATATGTCAACAGATATTTGTAGTTCTTGGATGTAATATGTAACATTCATTTTTATATACTTTAAATCTTGTGGTTTAAGAAACGCCTCAAAATACTTCTTGGTATTGGAAGAAAATTTGCCACTTAAGGGACAAATATGCACACCTTGCATTCTACAGAATGGCTGGCTCACAGCATATGGCAAGTATAATGGTTGGCTCACAGCAAATGGTAAGTATACTGTAAGCAGTGCATATAAATGAGTCAAGAGGCGAGAATAATACATGGGTTTATAGTAGGTGAATATGGTTTAAGGGGACACTACCCAAACATAACTATATAAGCTGGCTGACTATGCATGAGAAGTTATTAATGAAGGAGAGACTATTAAATATGAAAATACCACAGGTATAATGCCTAATCTGTGATGATGACAAAGAGACTATAGAACATATCTTTTTTTCTTCTGTGCATTGTCAAAGAGTTGTGTACAAAACCTTCTCCTCTAGTGGATAGGAAAGGGACTTTTTGCCCGATATTAAAGGGATATGACGAAGGGTGGATCGAGGAACAAAGGGAAAGGGGTGTCGTGAAGGATTTAAACTCAGGAGATTTAGGTGGAATTATATATGTATTCTTCTCTAGGATCGATGTGTGTTGTCATCACCACCAATTGCCTTAGTGGTTTCTTAAAAGATTACAATGGAGACTTGTGTTGTTTTCCATGCAACTTCACTCTTTTGTCTTAGGAAGCTCTCAGTGTGTTTTTTGTGGTATGTAGAATGATTTATCTGGATGACTTCAAGTACTCATTTTATAGTAGAACAAAGTAACCTTTAACTCCTACCTTTATTTGTATCTCCCCTTAGCTTTGATGAGTTTTGACGTTCTTAAATTAGCTTTGTTGAGCCTTTTTAAGCTAGGAAAATGGATTTGTTTGAGTTTCAGATCTTTTTAAAATATTTTGATTAATCAAATAAGGGCCTTAGAAATCAAGTTTTTGGAGTGTGGGTGTTTCTTGACGTGCCACAAAGTAGGAGCCTCCATCCAACTCCATGACACAGAGCAAGAAGCCAAGAACAGAAAATTTTTGGGGACAAAAAAAGTAAGGGTTTGTGACAACACCGTGCCACGGACCCTAGCCTCCAAGATGGATGTGTGTTAGGGAGGGGACAGTCATGGTGCTGTGTAATTTTTGACATTTTTCCAATGGGCTTTTGCTCCTTTCCTTAATTGAAACCGCCCCCACTTGTTGACACCTAATTTTTGCCCTCCGCGACTAAATTTAACCCTAAGTTTCTTCAATTTTTAATAAAATTAAAATATTTATTTCATCCAAATAAATGAGCTCTAAAATATTTTTTTAGGCTAATTTTTTCATTTAACTGACGATTATACATTTTCGTATTCACATATACGAGATTGTATAAATTTTTTTACTTGAACGAATATTTTTATAAAAATTTGAACTTTTATGGAGATAAGCTTGAAAATTAATTCGAATAGATAAAGACTTGATTTAAATATAATTTACTGTCAAAATTAATTTATTTGGATAAATGTGTATTTGATTTTATTAAATCAAGAAGCTCGGAATTAAAAGAAGTATTAATCCATATTGAATTTCAATTAAATTTAGTCAATCAATTAGATTTGGCCATAATTGAAATCAATTGGTCATAATTACAATGTAATCAGTCGATTGATTTTTAATTTGGTCAAAATTAAATTAATTTGGCTAAAATTTTAAATCTCAATTGCGGTTATATTTTAAATAACCTCAAAATTCCAGAGAACACTCATAACTTCTACCAAATTCCCACAAAAAAATAATTTTAAATTATAGTACATTGTACAATTTTCCTCTAAACCTTGTCCTTTTTCCAATTTTTAAATTCAAGAATTGTCCTACATTGTACAATTTCCCCTCAACTTTGTCCTTTTTTCAATTTTGAAATTAAAAAAATTATACTATATTGTACAATTTCCCCCCACTTTATCTTCCACCTCACCATGTCTTCAATTTCTAAAATTTCAAAAATACCCCTAAATATTTTTTTCTCCCACATTAATGGATGAAAAGAATTGAATCTCCATCCTTTCATATAAATACTATCACTATTTTGGTATAAAGACTAAGTCTCAAGTTTTTTTTTAAAAAAAGCTTTGAGCAAAGAAGAGTTTTTATTTTAGTAAAAAAATTTCCTTTTCCATAAAATTCATGGGCTAATTGAAGTTGTCGAGTTGAACGCTTTTCAGTGGTGATCAAGACTCTGAAGAAAGCTTATAGTCTCATTTTGCTGCCCCAGAAAAGGTAAAAACAACTTTTTCTTTTTTTAGTTTTATTATCTTTTTCTTCTTCATATTTTTCTTCTTCGTAGGTCGTAGTTATAATTTATTTGCTGAGATTATTTATTGTAGACGGCCTTGAAGGCCATAAGACATTGTGGTATCGATATTATGATTATTTTCATATTCATGGTTTAAAAATAAGCTATCAATAGTTGTATGTGCCTTTTTGAGTTAATTCTTTGCTTATTATAGATAAAGTTTTAATCTTTGCTTAAAAGATGTGCTTATTTTGTTTAAATTCATTGTTGGTGGATATGTTTGTTTTTAGCTTGTAAAGTTGTTTCATTTATGTTGAAAAGAATAGTTAATATTGATTGTTTCTCCTTTTTTATTTTATTCTTTGATTATTATAGATAAAGTTCCAATCTTTGCTTAAAGATGTACTTATGCTTTGTTTAAATTTATTGTTCGCGGATATGTTTGTTTTTAGCATGTAAAGTTATTTCCTTTATGATGAAAAGAATAGATAATATTGATTGTTTGTCCTTTTGACTTTATTCTTTGATTATTACGGATAAAGTTTCAATCTTTGCTTAAAACACGTTTTTATGTATTATTTAAATTAATTGTTGACGAATATATTTATTTTAGCATGTAAAGTTATTTTATTTATGTCAAAAATAATAGTTACTATTTTTTTTTGCCTTAGTGAAATAGTAATTGGTTAAGTCAAGAATTTGTCATTTGCTTGCTTATTATTTTAATTGATTTTAAAATCCTCATATGAGAGATGAAGTGCTAGCTATTTTTCATCCAAGATGCTTATTCCTTGTTTTTTGCATGTTGACTTATCAAAATGATGAGAAAGTTTAGGCTTTTGTGGCTAAATAGAATTATTTAGATATTTTTGAGTGATTATTGCACAATATTTCATTTTTAGAAATGCTAAACTTTTATTCTAATTTTCTTACTCAGGATTGTTATATGTGCTCTTTGTGTGTTTAGAGACTTGATTCACGTCTCTCTTTGATTCATAATATCAAAAGAGAATCAACAATGTCTAAGAAAGATAAATCATAGGTCATTTCATGTTTTCCCTAATGTTGGTTGTAATTTAGATGTATGAATCTTCGTTAATGTCACCTTAAATGAAATTGAAAGATTCTCCTTCTTGAAAAGTTAGCCTTTTGTTTTATTTTGTTATATGGATTAGTGTCTATGTTTATTCAATTTTAGCAGTCATGATTATTTTTCTAATGGCCTCATCCCTTTACTTTCGCAAGATTACGTTATATGTTCTCGCATTAACTCATTGAATACAACCTTCTACCTTTTACCTTTTACCTTTATTCATTCTTAATATGAACATAAATCATGAAGCATGTAAGTAGGTGTCTTTGCTTTGCATTTTATCTGTTGACTCTCATTCTTGTTATATGTGTGCAAGTATGCTTATCATTGTCATTCAAAAAATTGGTTCTTGATATTTTCTTTTGCTTTGAAATATATTACTTTTATGCCTTGAATGTATGTTAATTTCATTATCTTTTCTTTGTATGCAAAAAATATCTCGAGTCCAAAGGACTCCTCCCCTCTTGCATTTCGTAATGGGCCAATGAGACCCACCTCTTCGAGTCGAGTTTGAATTTTAAACCCAAAGTCGACTATATGGCGTGCAGATGCTAAAAGATAGATGAAGAAGGAAAATGGGTCAAAACCCATAGATGAGGTCGCTAAGAGAATTGAAAAGTATCAATTTTTACTGTTGTCTTATTCTTTATTTATTTATGTATCTATTTGTTCATTCATTTGGGTCTCTAAGACAAAGTTGTAAATTAATACAGGTGAAGTAGGTTGTGGGAAAATGGCCCAAAACTGTAGATTAGGACAGGTGAAAATAGGGTAAAAGCCCAAATGAATAGTCTAGGACAGGTGCAAGTGTGTTTGGGCCTAAGAGCCTAAATCTCATAATTTCTCCCTTACCCCTTTCTATGCTTATTTGCTATTTATTTTTTTATACTTGATTAAATTCCCTACTAAGACATCAAAATTGATTTCATACAAGTTATTCCTGAAATCACTTTTTTTTCAAAAACCAACTTCTCTTTTTCAAAGTTAGTCAAAGGTGATTTTCAAATAGTCCAGATAATCGCAAGTTAGCGGACATTTTAGCTGCCTTAAAAACTTTTCTAAAATATTAATAAGAACCTCTTCCCAAGGATTTTCTTAAAAGCCTAAGTCTTTTTTGCTTTGAGAATTCGAATTTTATTTTAAAAAGCTTTCTTAATTTCTTTTCAAATAACTTAAGTGGTGACTCTGTAATTTCTTAGATTGTTTCAAAATTTTCTATAAAGTTTTGTATTTTAAAAAGTCAAAATAATTGTTTTCCAATTCTTCGAGTTAAAAGGGGACAAAACAGAAATAACGACTCTACTACGGAGTTTGGACTATGGTTTTTACCAAATGTTTGAATTTATCTTTTAACCAACTGTTTAAACTATTTACGTTCTTATATATTTCAATTCTGCAAAGTTTAACTATTGCATTTCATGCCATAATCCCGCATGATGATTATTAAACTATTTTGGGATTTCGTAGATGTCCCGACCTCTGTTGTTCAACTTTAAATAAAGTATTGGAAATATGATGGTTTATTAGCACGTGAGGCATTTGATGGTTGTTCGTATTTCCAAACCCAAGTTTTCCTCTTGGGAACCTCTGTCCAAACCCATTCTAGAAACCTAGGATAGAACAAAACCAAAATCATCTTTTAGCCATGAGGCTAGGATGACCCAATATTCAAGAGGTACATTAGGACCATTAGAAAACTTGCCCTGCATCTATTAGCCATGAGTCAATTAAAGACGAAGAACACTTATGTGTTTGAGAAATATATGTTATTTAATCAAATCCATTATCCTTTGGGGGTAGGCAGAAGTCTTACTTTGCTTACTTTCATGTAAGATGCCTCAATCATCCACCAATTGAGAAAAAATTAAAGCAAGCCAGGCAAGAGATTGATCATTGTTCGATTTGGATGATTTCATGATTTCCTAGACTAATGACTTATGAGATGGAGCACAGTTATACGGTAATCACTTCATCATCAAGAGATGTTGCATATGACAAGAAATGGACAAACCTAAGAGGACAAAAGGCTATGAAGGAACATCTAGGAGCTACTATCCCCTACGTGGGACGTTGTTCTTTTTCTCATGTTATTTTCCCTTTCCCTAAATAATGTATCCCTTTTATGCAACATTTGTAATCATTTATGCCCTTTATGTATACATATGGAGGTTTTGATGGATAACAGATTGATTTTAAAAAATCATATACATTCTTCAAATATGTTAGGCCAACCCTTGGCTCAAAAGGGTCACCCAATAAGGATGCACGTTTATTACAATATGCTTGTATGATATAATTATTGTATGCACTTATACGTGTTATGTTGATTCAAATCATTATACAAAAGTCTAACCAAACATACTCTAGGTCTCCCAAGTCTCTCAAAAAAGTCTGCAATCATTCTTAAAACTTCATAAAAGCTTGCTACTATTTCAGGAAGATTGACTATGAACACAAAAAAAAGCCATTATATGTTTGAACAATGCAGGGCCTGATTTCTCCACTATAAGATACATAGACAGCCTTTTGGCCCGACCCCTATTCTCAAAAACTCTCTTGTCCTCCATTTTCTTGATAGGAGAAATAAGGTTGGAAACAAGAAGAGTTGAACCTTCCAGATAAATGTAACTTATCCATATAAATGAGTAAAATCCTATTCATTGAAATTCTCGAGTCATTATTACTCTATGGATTAATTCGTGTGAGATGAGAAACAACTTTATGTGTTTACTTCCTGCTTCATCATCTTGTTTTGCTTATTACTAACCGAAGCTAACACATCAGTGATTGAGTTGTTTTTACTTTACAGGTAATAGAAATTATTTTGTGTTGACAAATAAACTTACTTCACTAGATCAAAGTGAATAAAAGATTTCCCTCTTGACTATAGCTTTGTTACAAGAAAGGAAAAATGATTAGTAA
>NW_025838913.1:0-40008 GCF_002878395.1 Capsicum annuum | reverse complement strand
AGCTAGTACATGACATGACTAGCAGAGATTTTCTAAAAGCTTTTACAAAATTATTTTGAAACTAGTTTCTAAAAATTAAGACTACTTTCAAAAATCTATACAAATTCTTTTCTATGTGATTGCCGAGGCATCTATTGGAATAGAGAGTTAGGGTGGAAGTCCCAATATGATGGAGCACCCAAAAGATAGTGAGGAGAAAACCATGGATTGAAGGAAGTCAACGCAGAGTACTTTCACTCAAAACTAATTGTTTTTTCGTGGATACAGGGATCAATGCATGAAAATGGGAATTTTTTTCGAAAAAATTCACAAGAGAGTTTGGAGTCACCAAATCATATAACTCTCAAGAATGGTATTATTGGTGTATTCTCAAAGACGGATTAATATCCATTTATTGAGCACATTTTTAATTATCTATCTCATTTCTTAAGACCATGAAGGACAAAGAAAGGCACTTTATCTTCTTAATAAATATTCTATATAGAATTTTTCTAAAAAATAGTCGCTAGCAAAAATGACTTCGTATCTAATAAATATTTACTTTTAGCATAGGTACGGTCAAAGGAGATAGCTCTATAAGGCCACAATCAAAGGATTGCACAAGATAAGGAAGAGTAAAAAGTCATCCCCAAATTCACCATAGGAAGATGAAAATGGTACTTGTATAAAGAAAGAACGCAAACAAACAAACTTAGGTGATACCATATTCATTTCAAAGAGTGCCATAACATTTATTATCTGATGACATACAGATATCATACGCTGGCGTCAAGAATATTATCAACATTAACTATCTAATGACACACGAGATTGCATACGCTGGCGTCGAGGATATAAGAAACATTAAATATATGATGAGACATAAGATATCATATGCTAGCGTTGAAGATACATCAACATTAAATATTTGATGGCATGCAAGATAGCATACGTGTAATGCCCGTGCTTTTTCTTTGCTTGAAAATCCTCTTAAGGATGTCAGAACTTTCTTTGAAATAAGAATTAATTGTTATACATGTGGTATTTCCTTAAATTATACTTCCTATCACGTGGGAAATTGAATAAGCTTTCCATTTAGATATAATTCACCCAAATCCGACACCTAGGCAAGGAGTTAGGTTCTTTCTAGTGTTTCTCCATGATACTGAAATGTCGCATCAAACTTCCAGGTAATATACAAGGTGGCAACGCGATAGCTCCATGCCGCGCCACCATGAAATTTCTTATTTGTCAATTTCCAGTGACTTGGCACGATGGTGGCGCGTCGCGCCAAGGGCCCAATTCGAGAAATTTTACTGAAAATTAAATTATGTATCCAGGGTTAAAAGGTTCAATTTACCCCCCTCCCCCCCCCTATAAGCTTCTAAACATGGGATATAGCCCTTATTCATCCAAAATATTGATGTTTTTCTAAAATACTCTCAAGAACTCAAGCTAGGGTTTTCATAGAAGGTCCAATTTCAAGATGGTTTCTCCATCAATCTGCACGAAATCACAAACTAATGTATGCATAAGGTTCATTCATGGGATCCTTTCATCCATGAAGTCCAAGAATCCCTTTTTAACTACAAGTTATGGATTTTCTTCATGTTTTCATGCTTTATATGTTCTCTTTCATGTTGATAAATGAGGAATTGATTTCTATTCCATAATTTGATGATGAATTCCATGTGGTTTGATTAGTATAGATAAAGATTTACAAAATCTCATGACTAAAACCTTGTATAATGAAATTGGAATTGAACTATGATGTTTAATTGCTATACCATGATGTTTACATGTACTATGCGTACCATATGTTTGATTAAATGCGTAGATGAAGGAAATTTGCCTCTCTAGCATGATATCATGAAAATCCCCATAAATGTACATGATTATGCCTATTAGACGTTTGATGAAATGCTTCAATAAAATGTATTTTGGTGATTATCATGTATTCAAGAATATCAAGTTATGTCAGTTACCTTCTATCGAGTCTTGGGGGTACTTGTACCCGAAACATTACCTGTGTGCCTAGAGCCATGCCATGTTTTCACGATACTCTTAGTCAAGCTATGAACTCTTAGACTTCAGATAGTCTTATGACCCAGGAAAGATCTCCATGATCTCATGACTCAGTCAGTTGTTAGATATCAGTAGTATTCTATCAACCACTGAAAATCAGTAACTCAGTCCATGCTCAGTTCAGTACGGTAAATCATGTTCAGTGTCTATTCTGATAGGAGTAGGAATTAGCACAGAGTGAACCCAAGGATGGGAACTCACCTGTTATATGAGGGTGTGATTCTTAGAAGCAATCCTTGTATTCTAGAACTATGTAGCCATCATAGGTTGAGACATCGTAGCCTGTTATATGAGGGTATATGAGGTTTATTAACCTATGATGTGAGCGTTCCCACCATTTTTTCTAGAGTTACTATTATATAAGGGTTACTCATATGTTGTCCTTACCAGTGGCGCGGTATTAACACCCTTTCAATCAGGGCATAGATTGGACCCCAGCTTAGCTATCATAGCAGTTTTATGGTATATTGGTTAGATATTACTTCCCACATTTTTATGTTATAGAATCAGGACTACCAGATACAGTTAATCAATCTCAGTAAGAGAACTCAGATAGTTGTTCAGATTTTAGGACTGTCAGATATAGTCAACTCAGATACAGTACGAAGCTTAGATAGTTCCATCAGATTCAAGATTGTCATCTATAATCACCCCCGTTATCAGTTATACTTAGATGCAGTCATTCATGTTATCAGTCATGTCATGTTATCAGTATTCAGAGTCAGTAATCATGATATCACATTGTCAGTTACAGTTAAGTAATTATGTACGCATTCTCATGTTAATGTTAGACAGTCGGTTAGAATTAGCATGCATTTGAACCCTTGAATTTAGCCTACCTCATATATATACTCAGTACATATGTACTGACGTATTCGCACTATGGTGCCTTCTTTTTAAGTTACACCATAGGTTAAGATACACGAGTTTCAGATCAGCAGTAGATTTCAATTTCAGTAGTCAGAGTAGAAGCGAGTCCTCATTCTTGGAGGACATAATGATTTTATATTATCTCATTGGTTAGCTTATTAGTTGGATTTAGTTTGGGATATGTCCCATCAACTGCTTATTGAGATTCTTCAGACAGTAGAGGCTTTCAGACTAGATGCAGACTATATACAGACTATCATGTTAGGACTTCAGTATTTTCAATTTTGTTTGGGTATTCTATTACCCCACACAGATGTTATATCATTCAGTTATGTTCATTATTGAATCTTATGGCCTTTCAGTGCATGTTTCCACATTACTAAGTTATCTTATGCAGAATACATGTACAAATATTAGTCATGGGCTAGCTTGTGGTCCCTCGGTGTCATGAGCACCGTGTAGCATTCTGGTTCAGCAAATTGAGTTGTTACAATATGCTAGAATTGAGGATATCATCAACATTAAATATCTGATGACACGTAAGATAGCATACATTAGCATCGAAGATATCATCATCGTTAAATATCTGATGACACGTGAGATAACATATACTGACATTGAGTATATCATCAACATTAAATATCTGAAGACACACGAGATTGCATACGTTGGCATCGAGGATATCATCAACATTAAATATCTATTGACTCGTGAGATAGCATATGCTAGCGTCGAGGATATCACCAGTATTAAGTATTTGTTGACACGTGAAATAGAATATGCTGGCATCGAGGATATCATCAGCATTAAATGTCTGTTGACATGGGAGATACCATACGCTGGCATCGAGGTTCTCATTAACATTTAATATCTGTTGAAATGCGAGATAGCATACACTGGCTTCGAGGATATTATCAGCATCTAATATCTATTGACACGCGATATAGCATACGCTAGTGTTGAGGATATCATTTACATTAAATATTTGTTGATATACGAGATAGCATATGCTGGCATCAAGGATATCATCAATATTAAAATATCTATTGACATATGAGATAGCATTCGCTGGCATCGAGGATATCATAGCATTTAACATATATTGACACGCAAAGATGGAATAATTTGGCATCAAGGATATCTTATCATTTCATGAATTAGCATCTGAATGCATCAAAAGCACAAAACTCAAAAGGATATTTTTAAGTTGCTATTTGAAGACAAAGACACATGAGGTTTCCTAGAAATTGATAATTTAAGGAATCATCTATAAGTCATATTATTTGAAATAGGAAAGTGTGCAAGATCACCTATGAGTTTATACTCCATAGTTCATCCATAAGTCACAACAACATCCTAGCCTGATAGTGTGCAAGGTTACCCAAAGATCAATAGTTTGAAGGTTATCCATAAGTTGCAACTAAATCCTCACTGGAGGATATGCGATATTATCAAATTGATAAGTCCAACGGTTCTCTATAAGCCACGTCATATCCAAGATCAACTATGTGCAAGATTACCCAAAGACTAGAAATTTTAGAGGTATCCATAAGTCATATTGTATCCAAGGTCAGATGATGTATAGGAATACCTGTGAGGTAGCGATTATAGTGATATCTATAAGTCATCTCTTATCGAAGGTCAGATAATGTGAAGGATCACCTAGAAGCTAGAAATTCCAAGGATATCTTTAAGTCTCCTCATATCCAAAGATTGACAATTCAAGAGAAATCTAGAAGTCGTATTGATACAAAAGATGTGCAAGACTTATCTGAGGTCACCTACAAAGTATCATTGTCAATAACTAGAGTATTATCATTCCACATAAAACCATCATTATAGGTGACCAAAAAGGGTTGATACATTAGCATAAGATTACACGGTTGCAGGGACCGTCCTACATAAAGTGTAGTCGGTATCCAAAGGGATACCCAACTTTGAAGAAATATTCAACCGACAAACATGCTAATTATGCAATAACCAAGAGAGTTGTTCTATCTGTTATTGCAATTTATTTCCTTCCAGATAGGTACATGAGAGATGACTTTACTTTTCAGGCAACAACTAACATGGAGATTTGGTTAAAACTATATACCACTTTCATGAACTGTGTTTATGACTAACAATATTGTTTGAGTTATTGTTGAGAGTATCCGAGAGGATGAAAATCTAAAATCAAAATCAGATGTGCGAATGTCTCAAAAAAGGACGAAACACAATGTAGAACCTTTTCACAGCAGCAAAACGAGACATAGTCTAGAGAGGGACATCAAACTCTCGGGACATAAGCTAAAGAATGATATCCACAACCATCAAACCACACCTCTATTTTAAGGCATGTGAGTATTTTAGGATATTCTAGTTTCATCTTGGCCTTCGGGACATTTCTAAATTCATACGCAGGGTAACCTTCTCTTTCTTCAAAATTTGGGTGATAACATACCTGCAGTTTTGGAAATTATGGCTAGATAAGTTCTTACCTATGGATGTAAAGAGCTCCACATTCATGGTTAAGAGGTTACAAGCCCTTTTTTCATAACTTGTCAACTTGTCACTCATCCCGAAACAAAGATCGTCTAAAATAAAAAATTATTTTTTCTACTGATTGAGTCAAACTACAAGCATTCTGATTCCCTGAGTCTCGAGGATATGCAACAAATTAACCATATGATTCAGTAAATAAATCATCTGATGCAACAAATTGACCATCTTATGCAACAAAAGAACAATCTAATTAAAAATTTAATGCAACTGATTAACCATCTGATACAATAAATTTATCATCGGATTAACCATCTGATGCAACAGATGAATCATCTATTGGATAAAATCCTATTAACTATTCCAACAAAATGATAGGTCTAAGACTTTATTTTTTCAACCAGATCATTCATCTATTGTAATAAACGACCCTTCTGTTGGAAGAAATCTAAATAATACTGATAGTTGATAACAAGTCCAATAGATCATGCTTATGTTACAATAGATGTTTGATTTATTGCACAGACTAGTCATTTTCTTCAATAAATGAGTGATTTATTTTTATTATTTCCAACAAATTTCACATTCAATCTAACGAGTTATTTATATATTGCAAAAGATAATATTCCAGGTACAACAGATGTGTAATCTGTTGGAATTGTTAGTTTACTGTTCCACGTGTTGGATTTACTGTTATCCTTTTTTTTAACAATGCATTAATCATTATAATATTTTTGATTTTCCTATTATTTTAGATAATATGACTCCCAAAATAAAAGAATCTGAATTAATTCCAAGTAAAGGAACAAGTGAAGCAGCTGGGCTACATCCACCACTCTAGTAGTTTGCTTTACAAGTGGTGTCTTAATTAAAAGCAGGAGATAATGAACATGGTATAAGAAATGTTTAAAGGAAATTATCCAAATGCTAATATCCCTTCCACTAAAGATTTGGTCAAATCCTACAGCATTGATAGTTATCCTGTGAGAATACAGTGTGATGGAGCCACTGATTTAACTAGTGATTTCGTGGTTAAGTCGATCATGGAAAAATCTTGCAATGCCTTATGAAAAATACTTCGAGAACAAAAATTGGATGCTTATTTCAGTGAAAGCTACTTTGGGCAATATATTAATTTGCTGGAGGACAAAAATGCTTATTTTCAAATGAAAATCATATATAATCTTCTAAAGAGTAGGTTTATGTATGAAAATAAAGATAAGATGGATGAGGTGTGGATAAATTACTGTGTCATGACTGTTTGTTTTGGATGCAAGGAGTTTTCCATAGCTACTGGACTAAAATGTTATCCTCCTTCTCCTTTTCAAGTTATACCAATTCTAACCCCAAAAAAGTACCCCGCATACCCAAATAAAGCAAAGGCAAGTCAAGTGATGGTGATGGCTTGGAGTCCCTTGTTGCTCCATACTTCAAAAATAAAAAATCTGATAGAAGCATTGAAAGGTAAAAGACTTTCAAAGAAGCACAAGAAATCATGGTGTTTGGTTTTGTTTGTACAAAATATTCTTTGGGCGAGAGATGTCAACAATAACATAGCTCTTGGTTTAATAAAGCTCTCCGGGGATCTTGAGGCATTTAACAGTTATCCTTGGGGTCATGAAAGATTCAAAATAACTGTCAAATATTTATTGACTCCATTATCGCCAAAGAAATTCAACTTACATGGTCTTTCATGGGATTTCATGGTAAATATTTCTTTTATTATGATTTATTTTTATTTTATTAAATAATATTTTTGATTTATTGGCATTATTTTATAGGCTTGGGCATTTTAAGTCATTCATTATTTGAGATAACAAGTGAACTATCAGGAAGAAGTTTCATGTCCAAGAATCCTGAGATGGTTGTCGGCCGAAATTGATAAAAATGTAAAATTTCTTGATCTCTGAAATCGCCCCCCCCCCCCTCAAAGGATGTAGTAAGTCAAATTCGAAATAATTTTTTGTTTTAATTAATGATTTTTTGAATGTTCTAATCATATTTCTAATATATATACTAATTTATTTTAGATTGTGCATCCGTCACTTGTTCTGACTAATCAAAAGTTAAAAATGTCATTTTTTCTTACTTTACGATCTCTACAAACTTTATCGGATCCTTATGTCATTGACATAATAAAAAAGGAATTGTTTGGAGCAATTACCATCACAAGATAAATAATTTTAGAGGGTGGACTTGTTATTGTTGATTGTTTTAGTGGTGATGGAGCTGTTGGTGGTGGTAGTGGTGTTCTAGTTCAGGCTAACGATGCCCCTCTTATAGTTGTTGAAAAAACAAATCATTTTGAGTATGATCACACTGGTTATACAGATTTTTCCCCTCCTGGTAAATGTTCTTCATGCAAATGTCAAGACTACAAGGTGAAACATAGTGGAGTAATTAATGTTATTAATGTTTAACTGCTTCTGTAAATAAATTGACATCTAAGAGAGGTGTCATTCCATCAAAGAGGATTTCATATCCATCCACTCCATTAGATACTATGGCTAAGAGGAGAAACAATTAATTTCCAAGGAATTATCAAACATCCAAAAGAGTGAAATTGCAACTTCTATGTCTTAGTGTTGCACTATTAAGCATTAAGGGGCCACAGGAGAAAAGCATGAGCTGAAGAAGGTGAATATATATCATCTGTTCCAACTAACAAACAGACACATTTCTATTTTAATAGATGACACAGCTGCTGAAAATTATCAAACAGATATACATCTGTTGCAACAATTGACTAACCTATTTCATCAGATGCAGTATCTTTTGCAACATATGTGTCATCTGTTTTAGAAAATCAAACAACTCTTCGTACCTTTTTTATTTATACCAATAGATTTTCTATCTACTACAACAGATGGGTCATCTGCTGGGATAAATTAAATTAACACTTTCTACTATTTTAGTTTTTCCAAACAGATGAGTTATATTTGCAATAAATTGTCATCCATTGGAAATTATCATACAGATCTTTCTCATATTTTCATTTATCCCAACAGATGATTAATCTATTTCAACAGATAGATAAACTATTTGGGCAAATTTAAAACAGGATATAGACCTATTTGATTTGCTAAAATAGAAGAGTTATCCTTTTCTATTTTTTTGTATCTCTATGATTAGCATTGACTTTTCTGGCTTTCTAGGTGGATGCCACTATAGAAGCTATTGTTTAACAACATTGAAAATATGCTACTCCTTTATGGAAATATGGTGAAGCAAAAGTGCATAAAATATACACAAGCTACATTAAAGATCCACGACGACCAAAGCCGAATTCCATAGCACCGGATGACAATATGCTACTCCTCATGTTTCTAGGATGTGATGTCTGATTTTGGTTTCACGAAATTGTTTACATTTGATAACTGAGTATGAGTCAGTTGGTGCATGTCTTAATGGCTCGCTGGTTTTATTGATTTTCTTAGAGGCTTGTCAAACTTGTATAGATGTTGGGAGTTGACTAATAAGTCATATTTTGTTATCTTTCTGAAATTCTTTTATTCTTGGATGATGATTGCTCTGTTAATATTTGAGGGTTATTTATGGAAACCCCATTGATTTGTGTTGAACTGAATAAAAATGGCTCAAAGGGTTAGCTTGGGGATACTCGTAGCCTCAAGTACCGTGTGACACTCCAGGACCCATTTTCCGAGGTGTTACAACCTATATTTAGCAATGTTTAACAACCCATCTATTTTTTTCTTGCGTTTGTTGGTTTTGGTGGGTGGTTGTTTTGATGTCCTTCTTGCCTTGAACCTTTTGCGTGGTGTTTCCTTGATGACAGGTTCTTCCGAATGAACGCATCTGAAGCCTATGCCTAAGGCAAACTCGTTCAAGCTAAAGCAAACGGTATGCCTCAGTAGTTAATCCAGATTTCATCCATCATTTGACCCCCTCCTTTGAATTATCCCCGATGTACTTGATCCTGTTCTTGAGAAAACCATATACCATGCTCATTTGGAAACAAGTAGTGTGGTCCTCCGGCAGCTCAAGAAAGTGTCCAAAGAAGCTCTTCTTAAAAAGTTCGTCTATGATTTCATTCTTCTTAGTATTCCTAAATTCATCAAAAGGTTTTCCCAACTGACATTTAAGTACAAGATCACCAGTTAGTTCTGCAGGGTCATATATTGGGATTGCAACTTGGAACCTGTCAATACTAATAGTTTTGACAGACGAATGCTAGGATTTTGATATTAATTCATGCCCCATTGGTGATGCATTATTATCATTTTGATCATCATCCTCTTTCTCACTTTCTTCTTCCTCCTTTTCTTTATTATCTTCTTCTTCCTCCTCCTCAGTTTTATTTTCCTCATCACCATCTACAGACCCTTGTTAACTTCCCTCAATGTTGTTTTCATATCTTTCCCCAGCATCACTTTTCCCTGACTAAAATTATTCAGGAAGCTCATTTGAATCCATCTATACTCTAGCCTTTTTTGTTAGGTGGTCAGAAGTTGATCCACTTTAACTTTCTTTTCTTTTGTAGGACATATTGTAGCCACGTGATTTTATATCCTCCCTCGAATTTTAACTTATTTTCCAATATTAAATATTTACATTTGATCCGATATTATTTAATTCTTATTTTATTTTTAATAAATTTTTAGTTAGAAAATAAATAACTAAATAAAGTTAGTTCTGGGATATTTTATTTTATTTTTGTTCAAATTTTTTTAAAAAAATGATAAAAAAATTCAAAAATATTTTCCATTTTTTAAAATTTTAAATAAATAAGATAGTAGTTTTATTACTATCTTAATTATATTTATTTTTGGCTATTTATAAACTTTTATTGTATTATCTTAAATATAAAATTAATTAGTTATTATTATATCTACTATATTTATTATTCTATTATGTTATTTATTTATTTAATTATATTTATTATTTTTATTTAATATTATTATCTTCTTTAAAAAAATAATAAAAATAAAAAATAAAAAAAAATAAATTCAAAATTTAGAAAAAAAGTCCCCCCTTTATCTGCCTATTAACTGTTCCCCCTAAAAAATAATTGTGCTCTCCTAACTCTTTCTCCCTCAAGAATCGTGCTACTTAAGGACTTACCCACCCCCGAAAAAAAACAACATACAATACAGACATAGAGACTACATTATCAAATACTTTGACTGACTGAAAAACATCTAAATATAGAGAGAAAAAGCGAGAAAACAAGGGAAGTAAAAAAAAAAGCGTGAACATTCAAAAGTGAAAGTTTCATTTGAGTTATCAGTGACTATTTCGTATTTTCTTCTTCTTAATTCATCTCACAGGTTCCTTTAATCCCACGTTATTTATTGTACAAATTTTATTAGGAATCAAATCATGAATAAAGTTTGTTTAAATAATTGTTATATATTTTTCAGAATGTGTTCTCGATTTATTATAAGAATCTGTTTGTTATTATGTGTTGTATATTAAACCACTGAGTGTTAATATCGTTGAGTTAAATTTAGAAGAGAAAAAAATAGAGGAGAAAAAGAAAATAGGCAAGAATCCATTTTGTCACATTACAGCTCATTCACACATTAATTCACACTCACATAAGCAGTAACTCGTCAATTTATAATATCACGCACAAAGGATATCCATTAATATAGACTTCACTGATTTCAATACCTATATAAATGGAATAGATAATAGGAGAGATATGAAGTTAAAAGAGGTAAGAAAATTTTTTATTATTTTTGAATAATCTGATGAAAGATTCACTGAAAAACCATTGAAAAACACCACAAACAGTCAATCTTAGTACAAAAACAAAATCAGAAAAAATGGTATAAATCGACAGTGTATTGGAAGCGGTAAGCAAGTGAGTAGAAAATATAAAAACCCATTCCGGCCAAATTTTTTCAGCAAAATTCCACTGGAATACGCCAAATCTACCATTACCATATCATTGTTATGCCCCATTTCAGACCAAAATCACCGGAAAACACTGCTACCGATCGAAACACACACACACGTACACTGATTTGTGAAACAAACCAGCCACCAAAATACCCGCGTCGTATGCTTCTCCCCTTCTCCCACCCCCTGTCGAGGCATGGAAAGGATAGATCTAGCCGAAAATATCCCACTGGAGAGAAATCCCATTGCCGGCGCTCCTCAGCAACCCATAACTGCCGAAATTCCTGCCGCTACTCCCCACCACTGTCCACCAAAAACCGTTCCTTTGACAGAACGCGTCACCCACCTTCACCACTAGTCTCTAAAACCAGCGTCCCCTTCCCCCTTCTTCCTTCCGTCAAATCCCGCCGGTGACACCCTTTTCGACTATTTTTGTTAAAACCAACAACCCTTCAACTGTGAAAATATCATCTGGCAATTTTTTTTTGACACCATCAGTGCGTGTCTTTTTTTCAGTCATTGAAAATATCATGTTAATAGATTTGGGAAGTTTTAAATATTTATTTTATTGTATTTTATGTATTTTAATTATTATTTTATTTATTCATTATCAATAATAAAACTTGATAATAATTTTTGTTAAATTAATTAATTATCTTAATTAAATACTATTTAAGAATATTATTAAAATTAAGTACCATTTCGAACAGATAAATTGTTACGAATTTACAAAAAAATTAAATCAATGTTTATAACATTAAACAAAGTTTTGGTAAATTTAAAATATTTGTCTCAATTAAAGAATGCGGCATCTTTAAAAATTCGAGGATGCAATAATGTACCATCGACAAATATTTTTCTAAAATTAACTTTTTACTGATTTATTTAATATAAGCTAATAGATAAGTTTTAGAATAATAAAATGAGTGAATTTAGGCCTTAACATGATTTATAAAAAATAGTTCAAGTCAAGATAAGTCAATAAAAGCGACCGTACTAGAATCACGGGACTCAAGGGGTGCCTCACACATTCCCCTCGGTCAACAGAATTCCTTACCCATTCTTCTATTTTCACAGACCAAATAAGAGTATTTTTTTTTATTAGGGATTCAAAAAGCTGACTTGGAACACCATAACTCGATTCCAATTGGTGACTCTAAAAATGATAAAAATAATCCCTACCCAATACCATCACTTTAATTGGAAAAACCCTTCGAACCTTTTGGAAAAAATGGGTGTGACATCTCTTTCGACTCTGCTGGGGAATAATAAAAATTTGAGCTTTAAATATTGACTTTACTTGCTTTAATTATTTTTTATATTGTGTTTATTGTCCTTATGTGCTACTTGTCTCTCCTTTACTTATTTGATATTGTTGAGCTATTTTATAAATTATCTTCTCTTGCGTAACCCCTCTAAGTATCTAAAATAGGATAGAAGGAATGCAACGTATACATCCTACTTTCTTTTTGAGATAGCCGAAGTGTCAAGGCACCCGGTGAAGGATTATAGTCACAAATGTTAGACGGGGTTTGGATTGGCAACGAAGGCGAAGTAGCACTGCTACCGAACAAGTTGTCTCTCCCTGACTTAAGTGTCCGCTCGGGTAAGTCGGTATAGATACCTATCCCTATTAGGCTAAACATAGAAGAACTAAAAATTCAGAGTCTGGTTATCCCTATTAGGTTCTGCTTTATCTGCATCATGTGCATTTTAACTTAGCGAGACTAGACATAGGGGCCTGTTTTGTCTAGGACATGTGCATCCTACGTTATCTTTAACATTTATGTGAAAGGATATTTGATTGTTGACTGATTTTAGGCAACATTGCAATGCAAGAGATTATATTATCTTCAAATTTAGCGAATCATTTTTTCAAAGAATATTTTTTTTTAAAAGAAAGAAATTTCTTTAAAAAAATATAGTAACATAGTTTTACGATCTTCATAAACTACGGCGGTTTGATTCTCACTTTTTAGTGAGATACGTCGAAAATCCTATCTGAAATATGACCCTATATTTTAAAATACTAGTTATTCACAAATTTATTGAAGGATATATTTGAAAAAATAATAAAATTAAAAAAATGATCATTTTCATGAATATTATTATCTTTATTTTATTTTTCCCCTTTTATCCTCAAAATTAATTTTAATACAAATAGCCTGAACCTTTACGGGCCGTGAGATAAATTTTTATAAAGTAATAAAATATGTAAACATATATCTTAATAGTCCTGAACCTTTAGAGGTCGTGAGGCTGAAATCTTTGTACTACTTTATACATAAAACAATCATTTTTCTTTCTTTCTTTCTATGTCATGTTATTTTCTTTTCCTTTTAAGTGTATTTAGTGGTATTTTCTCCCAAACACGTAGTTAAAATTGTCTGGAGGTTAGTTGTTGCAAAATTTTTGAAGAGTTGATTTAAATAAGTGGTTTTCCCAAAAAATATTATCATTCATGCTTCTCTTCAATTTTTATTTTTGAATAAAATTATTTGCATCTAAGTCCAATTTAGTGGTCATATTAACGAGCCAAGTAAAAAAAAATAAAAAAAATAATGTAGTTCTGCCTAAATCTAGACATCTTCTAATATTGTCTCCCTATCCATATGTATAACATGTCTCCTCTAGTATGTGGAAAGTGTCAAAAGAGGAAGAAGGAAGGGAGTATACCACTTTACGTTGTGGATTGCACCCCTTTGCAGCTTTGGTTATGGTGGAACGAAATGGATACATTGGATTATGATGAGATACACAAGTATTTGGGTTTTTTGACAATTATCATGACAATAAACCATAATAGGGAGGTGATTGATGCATTACTGAATTTTTGGGACCCGAGGAACAATGTATTTAACTTTTCAGATTTCGAGTTGACCCCGACTATAGAAGAGATAGCGGCCTATATTGGATATGGAGATTTTCATCGGAAAAAACTTATAGACTTAAGACTCATCTCAATAAACAGATTCTGCAAGCTCATAAACATATGAAACTCAAAAGAAGAATCAATGAAAAAGGGTTGGGTCTCTTTATAGTTTTTTTATGACAGATATGAAAGGCAAGAGGGATTTGAGGAGTTCGGAAAACAACTCTGTAACAAGGGAAGTTTTGAGGCTTGGAAAGTTCATGGACGATTTGAGTTCATGGTAGCATTTTGGGGCACTATGTTCTTCCTGAGGAGAGAGAAATAAATTAATTTTCATTTAGTTGGGGTGGTACATATACTAATTAAGAAAGATTACACTATGGTACCAATGATCTTAACCTATATTTACCGTGCTTTGACTGGTTGTCGGAAAGGAAAGGGATTTTTTGAGAGATGTAATATCTTGCTACAGATTTGGATTGTGAAGAATCTTTACCAACGTCATACAGTGGCAAGGTTTAATCCTGAACGATTTAATTGCATCAAAGATTATGAAGAGCGGTTAGAGAAATATAAATGCCTAGAAGGAATTAGAGATTGGGATAAGCTTTTTTGCTCTCTTACAGCAGATAAAATCACTTGTAATCTCCCTTGGTTCTCCTGGAGACAGATAATATATCATTCCACTTTTCATCCGTTCTTGTTATTAATGGGTATTAGAGGTGTTCAACCGTATTCTCTATTACAGGTCTTACATAAACTAGGCAGACGTCAAGTAATTCCTATAATGAAAAATATGGTTGAGTTTGTATTTGAGGTCAGACCAGAGATTTCAATTCTGGAGGGATTGGCCGAGTGGATTTAGGATGGTTATCATCTCTTGGGAATTGAAATGACGGTCATAGAGCATGAAAAAGGAGAAGTGTACAAAGTTTACTGTAAATAGTTTGAAAAACAACCGACTCCACCAGTTAGACTGGAAAGATCGTTTAAGAGACCCATAGATAAAGAAGCTGCAATCAAGATAGGGATTGCGAGAGCCATGTGAGAACATCATGAGGCTAACCAAGATTTGAGATCATCAGCGGATATCGAGGTCACAATTTAGGGACAAATCTGATTGGCTACAACTGGGGGGCCACATGTCGCATTACCTGCTACATCTTTCTGCCAGTAGTTACAGGAAGTTGAAAAGAACATGCAAGAATAATTTGATCAAGAGAGATCTCAATGGATTGTGAAAGAGGGATATAGTAAGAATAGTTGGAGGTTACTTCTGCTCATGAATGGCGTACAAGAGAGATGATTGATTCCCGAGATCGACAAGCCCAAGAATAGGATCAGGCCTTCATTTTCCTTCGAGGGAAGTTCCTCCATGTAGTGAAAGATACCTCCAGAATATGTTTAGACTACCAACAGTTGGATCATAAAAAATTTTTGGCACAAGTACCAGCTTTCACCCAACATCTCACCACTTTATTAGAAGATATACATTTTGGTTTGCGAGGTCATATTAAGTGGAAGTCTCATTGATTGAGCATGTTAAG
Organism: Capsicum annuum; assembly: GCF_002878395.1. Taxonomy (NCBI): domain Eukaryota; kingdom Viridiplantae; phylum Streptophyta; class Magnoliopsida; order Solanales; family Solanaceae; genus Capsicum; species Capsicum annuum. The sequence goes on along the minus strand of NW_025838913.1, from coordinate 24,309 downwards.
ACATTGGGGTTCAGTGGTATGAGTTGATAGTTGTTTCCTTTGTCATAGTTTTCAGTTTCAGTTTAAAACCTTCTTCTTCAGATGTTATGTCTTGTAGCTAATCGTATTAGTTTAAGTTTAGTTTTATTTATCAGATGTCAGTTAGTAGGTTTTATATTAGGAGTTGGGTCATTTGTTTTGTCATATTTGTATTTGAAAAATTATGGAATGTATTGAAATTGACTGTTTATTTCTATATATACTATATAAATTTTACTTAACTTACATTATTTATTTTCTTAGAAAAAAAATCAATCATTTTGTTAATTTTTTCCAAACTACGTAAGATGTGATTCATATCCTGACATGATATATAGGTAACCCTCCAAAGGGTTCGATCGTAACTTTTTGAAAAGTTCACCAAGAAAAGTCAAGATGAAACATTAAGCCTTCCATGATAGGTTGGAAAATGCATATAGAAGTATAACATATAACGTGGCATTATAATGTATTAAATATGTAACACTCACCCGTTTACTACTTGGTCACAGAAAGATAAAGTAGTTGGTGGTTGGTTTATGGTTTAAATTGGCATCACATTCGTACAACAGTAGATACAAGGGAAAAATAAAAATAACCCACTCACAAGGTGTAGGGTCTGACAGTAAGAAGGAGGAAAATTAGTTGATTTCACAAGAATTAGAATCAATGGAAGAGATTAAGTTATTGAAAGAACAGATGACGAAAATGTACCAAGCTTGGTTGAATGGATAAGCCCCGCCTTCCTTTATCCTAGCACTTTCGAATATGAATGATCCAAATCCCACTCAAGCTCAAACTAGCAATCCATTTTACCATCCTGGATTTGTACTATATTCTAATATGCGTGGCGTTTCTGGTACTACTACCATACGCCCACCAAATCCTTCTATCACAAATAACCTGCTTTTCACTTTTGTAGCATCAGCTACTGCGATCCTTCAATCGTTAGTATAGAAGAATATGGGGGAACCAAGTCATGATCTGTTGTATCCTCCTGAATTGACTTTCAAACCCTAAAATACAGATTATAATGATCATCAACACGATTCTACTATCATGATTGAGAAGATTGTTAAGAATGAAGAACAAGAGGAGATGGCTAGGAAAGTAAAAATCTTAGAGCAGAGTATGAGAAATATATAAGGATTAGGAGGAACAAAAAGTGTTTCATATAAAGATTTGTGAATATTTCTGATGTCCATTGGCCGATGGGGTTCAAAATGCCTAAATTTGACTAATATAAAGGTCATGGCGATCCCGTGGCTCACTTAAAAAAGTTCTACAATCAATTAAGGGGAGCAGGAGGAAAAGAAGAATTTCTCATGGCTTACTTTTGAGAAAGCCTGGAAGGAATAGTTTCTGAATGGTTTATCGACCAAGACATTTCCCGTTAGCACGTGTGGGATGACATGGCTCAGGATTTTGTTCAACATTTTCAATACAACATTGAGATTGTACCATATCGTACTAAGATTGCCAATATAAGAAAAAAGATGACTTAAAGTTTCCAATAATATGCTGTCAGATGGAGAAAGCAGGCTTCAAGAGTCAGACTATCGAGATTGATATCTTTCTGCAAGAATAAGAACCTGATTATTTCTATCACTTACTTTATACTATTGGAAGCACATTTGTTAATGTTATTAAAGTTGGAGAGATGGTAGAGAATGGACTTAAGTCAGGAAAGATTATCAGCCAAACTACTTTGAAAGCAACAACACAAGAAATTCAAAGTGGTGCAGGATATTCTAGGGGAAAGAAAAGAAAAGAGGATGTAGCAACTGTTGTGCTAGGTCGACAGCAAAATTGGAGAGGTACGCGTCAACCATATGCATAAAATTCATTATATTTCATTTCATCCCCCAATATCCTATTTACAATGCTTAACCAAATACTCGATCTCCTTCTTACTTGCAATGGCGTGCACCAGCGATCCAAAATCGTTCTCCAATCCGGGAAGTTCAACAAGGTCCCACTAGATCTGCTTCCTGGACTAGAGCAGACTTCAAGATGGCTAACATAGGCAAAGATAATTTTACTCTCATTGGAATATCTTACACAATCTTGTTTCAAAGGTTGAGAGATATGAATGCTTTTAGCCTAATCACTAGAAGGATTCCGAATCCTCCACGAAAAACATGGATTATTCCAAAAGATGTGCATACTGTTCTGATGCCCCAGTTCACAACATTGAAAAATGTTAGTATCTGAAAAAAGCTATTCAGGAGATGATCGACACATGGAAGATCATGGTACAAAGTCCAGATGCTCCAAATGTTAATCAAAATCCATTGTCAGGTCATAATGAAACAAACATGCTTAGAGTGATACCTAGTGGTGAAGATCCTTCGATTCCTTCAAGTCAGTTATTAAAATTAAAACTGATTTGGACAAATCAGCAAATGTTGCAAATTTGATGAAAGAAAAACCTGCAAAAGTGAAGGAGGTGATAACAAAGCCTGAATCATCGAATTCTCCCTTGGTCATAGAGAAAAAGATTCTAGAAAGTGTTGGGTCAGGTCAAGTCAAACTGAAGCTCATTGTTCCTGGAAGAACTACTAAGCCTATTTTAATTATAAAAGAAGCTCCCATAGATCCTATTGTTATTAAACTAGTGTCACAACTACCTGTGGTTAATATTAAAGTGGTCCCCTGGAACTACGATAGCATTATGGTGATGCATAATGGGAAAGAAATAATCAAAGATATGGATGAAGTAGGTGGATTAACCCGATCTGGGAAATTTTATGCCCCAGTAAAGTTAAGAAAGAAGAAACAAGGCAATGAAAAACGAATGATAGCCAACAAGCTAATTACTGATGAAGAAGCTAAAGAATTCTTAAAGAAAATGAAATTGACAGAATATTCTATTGTAGAATAGCTGAAGAAGATGCCAACACAGATATTTATGTTGTCTTTATTGATACATTCGGAAGATTACCGCAAGGCTATAATGACGATTCTTAATGAGGCATGTGTTCCCAGTGAAATTAAGGTGAATCAGCTAGAAAAAGTTGTTGGAAGGAACTTGATGTAAATAAGATCACTTTCTCAGATGACGAATTGCCTGTAGAGTGTACTGGACATAACAAAGGTCTCTACATTACAGTAAAATATGAGAATTGTGTCGTCACTCGAGTGTTGATTGATAGAGGATCAGGTGTTAATATTTGTCCTATGTGAAGTTCGCAAAAGTTAAATGTTAATATGGAAAGGATCCAACCTAACAATCTATGTGTCAAAGGTTTTGATTGGTCGAAAACTGATGCTATTGGTGAAATGGAGCTCATATTGGCAATAGGGCCTGTGAATATTTTCGTGGATTTCAAAGTGTTGAACATTGATGTTTCATATAATATATTATTAGGTAGGCCATGGATTCATAGGGCTGGAGCAGTCGCATCAACATTACACTAAATGGTTAAATTTGAACACGACAGGAAAAAATAGTGGTTCATGGCGAAGGAGACTTGTCCATGTATAAAGAATACTCCGTTTCCTCCATTGAAACAGAAGTTGCAGATAGAGTGCTAAATTATCAAACCTCTGAAGTAGTGGTTGTTCAGCATATCCTCAAGGAGAATCTCATCATAAGACCACGACTATCCTCAACATTTGTTATGGTAGTGAGTGAAATGTTGAAGTATGGTTTCAAATAAGGGAAAGGTCTAGGGATATTTTTATAAGGAAAAGTTCATCGAGTAAACCTCCATGAGAACCTTGGTACCTTTAGTTTGGGATATAAGACCACTTTTAAGGACAGAAAGAAAGATAAAAAGAGTAAGAAAGAGTTATGATTACTTACCAAGCCGATACCATCACTTTACGAATGTTTCAACAAAGTCGGAGCTATTGGGTCTTCCATATTACCTACTACAGAGTCAAAGAATGATGATGATACAAAATTGATCGGCCTTTTCAAGAACATTTTCAGTGAAGTTGATGTGGTTAAAATAAGGGAAGGTACTAGTAATTCAGATATGCAGTTTATCGGCCCTGATGTCTAGCTTAACAATTGGGAGGCCACTTCTCTCCCTACTATGAAGGAGTCTTGGTAGTTTTTTTGTTTTTCTTCCAGTCTTAATAATTTGTTTGTTTTTCTTTCTATAATTTAAATAATTCTAGGATTGTAATTAAGATATTTAACTTGGTATTTTAGGTTAAAACTCTTTCTATAGTTGTTTTTAATAAAGTGAAGTTTCCCATTATTTTATTTTGTGTCCAATATTTACTTATTTATTTTCTATCATACAGTTCTTTATATGCCGATTCTAATAATATGACATGCATGAAGAATTGTCAACCAGAATTGAAAAAACAAATATAATTATGAAATAATGAATAAATAAGTTGAGCACGATGAGGAGGAAGCATTTGAGTATATAAGCAAAGATTTCAAACAGTTTGAGAATAAGTCAAATCCCAATTTAGATGAAACTAAGGTAATCAATTTAGCAGATCATAAAAATATTAGGGAGATTAAGATAAGTTTACATGCTCAACCACAATAAAAGAAAGCTATAATTGAAGCTTTGGCTGATTACAAAGAGATATTTACGCGGTCTTACAATGATATGCCCATTTTGAGCACTCATTTCGTAGTTCATAAGTTGCCAATTGATCCTGCTTTCTCTCCTATCAAGAAAAATTTAAGTAAGCTTAAAACCAATATGAGTGTAAAAATTAAAGAGGAAATCATGAAGCAACTTGAGGCTAAAGTCATTTAGGTGGCTCAATATCCTACTTGTTGGCGAATATTGTCCCTATTCCAAAGAAGGATGGAAAAATTTTGATGTGTATTGATTATCGTGATCTAAATAAATAAAGTTTGAAAGATAATTTTTCACTTCCCAATATCCATATTTTATTGGATAATTATGCCAAACATGATCTTGCATCTTTTGTAGATTGTTATGCGGGGTATCACCAGATCATTATGGATCCAGAAGATGCAAAAAAGATATCATTTATCATGTCATGGGGGATATATTGTTATTGATTTATGCCTTTTTGCATACTAAAGAATGCTGGAGAAACATACATGAGGGTAATAACTATAATATTTCATGACATGATGCACTAAGAGATTGAAGTTTATGTAGACGACGTGATCATTAAATCAAGAGAGAATACTGGCCATATAAAAAATCTGAGGAAATTACTTGAAAGGCTTGGAAGGTATGATCTCAAACTTAACCTACCAAAATGTGTATTTCGATTCCCATCGAGAAAACACTTGGAGTTCATAGTCAGTCGACATGGCATTGAGTTAGATCCTTCAAAAATAAAAGCTTATTCAAGATTTGCCTCAACCAAAGAACAAAACGGAGGTGATGAGCTTACTTGGAAGGTTGAATTATATTAATAAATTCATTGCCCAACTTACAACAACCTATGAGCCGCTATTCAAGTTGTTGAAGAAGAATTCTAATGTTGAATGGAATGAAGAATGTAAAGAAGAATTTGACATTATTAAAAGGTACTTGTCGAATCCACCTATTTTGGTTCCCCCAGAGCCAGGCAGGCCCTTGATATTATATATGTATGTGTTAGACAATTCTTTTGGCTGTGTATTGGGTCAAATGATGTCACAGGCATAAAACAACAGGCCATATACTACCGTAGCAAAAAGTTTACTACTTATAAGGCTAAGTACACTCTTCTTAAAAAGACATGTTGCTCCTTAACTTAGGTAGCACAAAAGTTGAAGCATTACAGTTTGTCTTACACTACTTATCTCATCTCCCGTAAGGATCCCTTGAAGTTTATTTTTCAGAAGACTATGCCTACAGAAAGACTCGCAAAATGGTAGATGCTACTCACAAAGTTTGATATTATCTATGTGATACGAACTACAATAAAAGCTCAAGCTTTAGCAGATAATTTGGATGAAAATCCTGTTGATGAAGAATATGAGACATTAATGACTTATTTTCTGGATAAATAGGTATTATATGTTGAAGAGGTTATTTCTAATGATTACTGCTCAGGTTGGAGGTTGTTCTTTGATGGAGCAGCTAATGTAAAAGGAGTAGGGATAAGACCAATTCTTATTTCTAAATCAGGCCAATATTATCCTATAATAGCCCAACTTCAGTTCTACTGTACCAACAATATGGAAAAATATAAAGCTTGCATTCTGGGTTTGCGACTAGCTATTGACATGGGAATCCAAGAACTGTTGGTGTTAGGAGACTCAAATTTGTTAGTCTACCAGATCCAAGGAGATTGGAAGACTCATGATTTAAAACTCTTACCATATCGAGGTTGTTTGCAGGATCTTTGTTAAAGATTTGTATCAGCAAAGTTCAATCATATTCCTAGAGCTCATAATGAGATTGCTGATACTTTAGCGACCTTATCTTCAATGCTCCAACATCCTGACAAGACTCATATCGACCCCTTGCATATATAAATTTATGATCAACATGCATATTGCAATGTGGTAGAAGAAGAACTTAATAGGGAGCCATGGTTCCATGATATTAAAGAATACATTCATACTGGAAAATATTGTCTACATGTCGATGGTAACAAAAAGAGAACTATTTGACTTTTATCTAGTGGATTTTTCCTAAGTGGTGGAATCTTGTGCAAGAGGACTCCAGATTTGGGACTTTTAAGGTGCGTAGATGCTAAAGAAGCTTCTAAAATAATAACTGAACTACATTCTATGATTTGTGGACCATATATGAGCGGGTATGTTTTGGCAAAGAAAATACTTTGACCAGGTTATTATTGGCTCACCATGGAGCGAGATTCCATCTGTTTCATTCATAAATATCTTGAATATCAGGTACACGAGTACTTGATACATAATCTATAATGGACGTAAATGGACCAATTGAACGGAAGGACTCAAATGGACATAGGTTCATCCTGGTAGCCATTGATTACTCCACGAAGTGGGTGGAACAACAACTTTTAAGTCTGTGACCAAGAAAGCAGTGGTAGATTTTGTTCACTTCAACATCATTTGTTGGTTTGGCATTCCAAAGATAATTGTCATGGATAATGCTGCAAATCTCAACACCTATTTGACGCAAGAGGTGTGTCAGCAATTTAAGATTATGCATTGAAATTTGGCTCCTTATCGCCCGAAGGAAAATGGTGTTGTGGAAGATGCCAACAAGAACCTAAATAAAATACTTTGCAAAATGGTGCAAGGATCCCAACAATGGCATAAAAAGTTGTCTTTTGCTTTATTGGGTTATTGTACTAAAGTTCGGACTACAATTGGTGCAACTCCTTACTTGTTGGTGTGCGAAACTGAAGTATTTATACCTGCAGAGATTGAGATTTCATCTCTTCAAGTAGTTGTGAAAGATGAAATTGATGATGATCAATGGGCCAAGACCCAATTGGAGCAATTAAGCTTGATTGATAAAAAAAGATTGTCATCAGTATTTCATGGACAATTATACTAGAAAAGAATGGCATAGGCATACAACAAAAAGGTGCATCACAGATATTTTGAAGCTGGTCAGTAAGTGTTAAGACACTTCCTCCCCCATTTGATTGTAGTCAAAGGCAAATTTTCACCTAATTGGCAAGGACCATTCATGGTGAAAAAATTATTACCTAATGGCGCATTATATTTGACTGATATAGAAGGCAAAATGGAAGGAATGTCGGTCAATGCTGATGCATTTAAAAGATATTATGTATGATATTCATGTACAATTATGTTATGTATGTTTTGTACTTACATTTTAAAAGATTGAAATGATGAAGGCATTTTGTTCTACTATCCGAATAATATATCAACTTTTGCTTACCCCTTTTGAGCTTTTATCATTCTTCGTACCTCTCTTTGGGAATCAAAATAAAGTCAAAAAAAAGGAAAGAATAATAATAAATAAATAAAAAACTATGTTGATGATAAAAACATAAAATCAAGCAAGAGAGTGACTTTCATGAACTACGTTTGACCTGATTCTTGCTAAGACAAGATATGTAGGCAGCCCTACTCTGGGGTTCAGTCCAACCAAAAGAAAATTCAAGTTACCCTAAAGGAAATAAAAAAGGGGAAAAAGTTTATTTCTTTAAAAAGCAGATTCCAAAAGATGTATACTTCATCTAATGTCATGTAAATTTTTGAGCCTCATGCCCTCCTTTTTTTCTAACCCTTTCCAAAAGCCAAGTTACAACTAAAAAAAGACCTTCAGATTAATCTTTGAGAATGTCAAGGTTAAACATATTATGGGTGCATGATATTTCATATTTTGGGTGTTATTGTTTTCAAAAAAATAAAAAAATAAGAAAATGAAAAAAATAAATAAAAAAATAAAAATGAGAGAGTCTTATTGGTCAAAACCCTTTTGGGCAACATAAGGTGACAGTGAGTTTTGAGAATAATGAAATGAGAGAGTCTTACTGGTAAAAACCCCCATGGGCGTCAAAAGGAATCTGTGAGTCGAGAAAGAAATGAAAATAAGATAGGCTTGTTGGCAAAAATTCATTGAAGTGCCACTAGCCAAAGAAGGATTGTGATCTAGAGGGAGTATGTTCAAAAATGGCTCTATTTCAAACTCAATAAGTGGGAAAAAGTTGTAATGATTGGTGTGTGTAGATTGGTTTTTTGATTCAAAATGTATGTCATAATCACCAGAATTAGTTTTCACATTCAGATAATTTTCCCTTTTTGTTTTGAAAATAGATGCTTATTGTCTTTTCCTTTTTGTTTTATTTTGATTGTTCTTTGTGTCCTTGTCGACAAATGAAAAATTATTGTCATCTTTTGTGTGTTTTTGAATTAAATTCATGTCAAGTCAAATGAGAAAGGAATCCAAACTTACTACCAACTTCTTCAATGGTACAAAGCGAGACAAAAGGTTGATGCACAAAGACAACATTTCAAAGTAAAATAAAGTACTCAAAATAATTGTGATCTGACAATTTTGGACTCGTGAAAATATAAAAGGTTTATTGTAGTTAAACCCAAAAACATCATACAAGAGAAATATGCTTTGAATTGAGAGTCTTTGTAGTCAGAATTTGGGATCAAAAGTATGATAAGTCAACGAATGTTTATCAAGGAATGAAAAAGTCGCAAACGCAAGAGTGGTTGCTTCAAAAGGCAAATGGCACAAACCAACCACCACATGTTTTAAAACTCACAATTTTTCTTTGTTCAAAACAGAGATGGAATATGATTTTTCACATTAAAGTTTTCAGATAGAGGATGCAATTCCACACTTATGTCAATGCAAGAAGCATGGTTATAGCACACGATGCTGGATCTTGGTTAGGGTAAATTTTACTCTTTCAAGACGTACTTACAAAAACTATTTCAAGCTTCGATTATTCTTTCACTATATTTTTCAACAAATTAAGATTTGGTGACACACATAAATTTTCCCAATACAAACTTGGGGGGCGGGGGAGGGGGGGAGGGGAATGATGAATGACAAAAGGAAAAAATGAAAATGTTGAACAATGAATAAAAAGGGTGTGTGTAAAGGATGGGAATTTACCTTTTGCTCAGGACCCTCCTGAAGATTGGGAATTTACTTTTTTCTCAGGACCCTCGTAAAGAATAATAATTTACTTAATGGTCATGACCCTCCTGAAGAATAAGAATTTATTTTATGCTTAGGACCCTCCTGAAGTATGAGAATTTATTTTATGCTCAGGGCCCTCCTGAAGAATGGGAATTTATTTTTTTCTTAGGACCCTCCTGAAGAATGGAAATTTATTTTTTGCTCAGGACCCTCCTGAAGAATAGGATATTATTTTTCTATTTCACTATTTACTTTGAGTCCAGGAGCCCGCCTAAAGAACAGGGTGAAGAAGTTGTAAGTCCAAGAGCCAGCATGAAGAACAGGGTGAAGAAAAAGTAAGTCTAGGAGCCTGCCAGAAAAACAGGGAGGAGAAAAAGAAAGTCCAGGAACCGGCCTGAAGAACAAGGTGAAAAAATAACAAATTCGGAGCCCGCCTGAAGAATTGGGTGAATTTTCAAATTTAATTCATGAATGTATTTTTCATATTTGATTTTTTGTTAGTCATTTGAATGTAAAAAGCAGAAGTCGTTACCCAGAAACTTGATGGAACCTCACTCGACCTTTAACTCTTTCTCTCACCTTTTTATTTTTGGACTACATGTGACCTGATTTCCTTATAACCCGGGATAGGTAGGAGGTCCAAAACCAACACTCGGTCACATCTTTTCTTGTATTTTAATTTTATTTTTATTTTATCCTTACCTTTCGAATAATTGGAGGGTCAAAAATCATATCTTGTCTACTTCTTTGAATGAAAACTCTTCGAGATTCCACACAAAGAGGGGCAAAAATGTAGACACTTGATTTTTGATCCTCCCCCAAATTTTAACTTATTTTCCAATATTAAAATTTATATTTGATCCGATATTATTTTATATCTTATTTTATTTTTAATAAAGTTTTAGTTAGAAAATAAATAACTAAATAAAGTTAGTTTTGGAATATTTTATTTTATTTTGGTTCTAATTTTTTTAAAAAATATTACAAAAATTCAAAAATATTTTCATTTTTTAAAATTTTAAATAAATAAGCTAGTAGTTTTATTACTATTTTAATTATATTTATTTTTGGCTATTTATAAATATTTATTGTATTTTCTAAAATATAAAATTTAATTAGTTATTATTATATTTATTATATTTATTATTCTATTATTTTATTTATTTATTATTTTTATTTAATATTATTATCTTCTATTAAAAAACAATAAAAATAAAAAATAAATAAATTGAAAATTTTTAAAAGAATTCCCCTCTCCTTCTGCCTATTATGTGTTCCCCCAAAAAATAACTGTTCTCTGCTAACTCCACCCCCCCCCCCCCCCCACAATACAAGACAAACAAGGAAGGTCATAAAACATACTCCAAATTAGTCCACTAATCTTAAGGATCCGAGGACCTTTTTGGAGACCATTCTCGGATTTAACAAACAAGAGCAAGAATGAGGAGATTAAAAGGTGCTTAACATACCAAGGCAGCCAAAAACCAAACCATGTTACACAACAAGAAGAAGAACACCACACTATTGTAACAACAAGTCACGAATTACCTAAAATCAAGAACAAACTAGTACAAACAATTACGAGAATAAAAGGAACAAAGGATAGATAGCTAGACTTTGGTTGGTATAATCATAAGAACCCAAGAACATATGATACTCTTGGACCCTTAACACTACACACAACGGTTAAACTAACTCCTACATCGATACAAGAGCGACTATACCTCCTCTAAACACCAACGTCTCAAGCCATGAATGCAACACTAATGATTCTACACTAGTATCACCCTAGTTTCGGGTTGCCTACTAAAAAGAAGAGAGGATTTGTATTTCAAAGTGTTATACAACTTACAAATATCATCAAAGTCTAAGTAGTAAATGACCTAACATATTCTATTTATAGTATGTTACAAAAATTCTGTGAAATGTCCAAAGGACCCCTTAGTCAAAGGCTTCACTTTAGGTGTCCTTGGAGTTTAGTTTGTGGACTATTTTGGAGACTATTTAGGCCATCCTTTGCACTTCACTTGCACGCTCCAAGTCTTGGGTTCAATACATCTCACATATGTCTATCTCCGTGGTGATTCTCGTATCATTCTCCCTTCTTGAAAAAGGATTCGACCTTGAATCCGCTCCTTGCGAAATCGAAGAAGGACAAACAAGCAAAATATCCTCATGACATGAGGATTAGGATTAGAAAAATACACGCATCACATGCCATGCCGAGGTTGGACAAACTTGGAGTATACCTACGAGTCTTTTGTGTTGGACATTAAAACCTTAGTATAAATTGCACAAAGGAAGAGGTCATCATCAACAAAAAAAGGTAAGGAAGAACCTTCCCTTCCTTCATTAGTAACCACAACCAAACATTGCTTGTTGTCTTGACCAAGTATTAAGTGGGAAATGTAGAAATTCTCACATTTTGAGAGAGTGTTGGGGTCAAATGGGAGAAGTAGTCAAGGGTCTAAGCCAAGGCTAACCGTTTCTTCCCGTAGAATTTCACTCACACAATCACGCATGACATTTGCCTTTAATAGAAGATTAATATTCAAGAATAGAGAGATATGGCCTAGAAGTCCTACCTCAAAAAGACGTATTCCATCATTTACAACATTTCCATGCATATGATCTTCATGAACAAAACTACTAGCAAGGATTTTACCTCAAAAGATGTTCAAAGAGTCATGTGCACCATCAAGATCGACCCTATAAACACCATCACTAACTTGAGATTTTTCAAGCACACCACATATATGCTCAAGTAGTGAAACATATTCATGAGTATGTTGATCTTCATTGACATCCTCGCTAGTTGTCTGCAACTCACATACCAACATAGACTCACCTTAGGTCGCACAAAGGTCAACTAGCATATGAATACTCTCGTTAATTTTTAATGGAGTGTTACTCAAGTTATAAGGGCTAGAACTAGATGGCAATAAATTATTCTTGCGAGTAGAATCAATTTCGTCATCTAAAGGATCAACTAGTGCTCGCGTACTTACAATATAAGTTTGGTCCTCGCGCGACCTAACATCAGCAAGAGTATCACAAAAGGACGACTCGATCACCTCTACCCTATTCAAAGCCATAACAACACCTACTTGGCTCCTACTAACCATAAGACAACATACTAAGTTCATAGGAGTGTAGGGGATAGATTTTTTACCTCGTAGCTCACATGAGCTAGGGACTTCCTCTTGAAATGTGTTCGGGCACCCACTTGCTCCCTTTGACCTACCAAATGATCCAACCTTTTATTTTCCATAGCTAGGTCTTAGGACATAGTGTCAAGGTAGGCCAAAATGACATTGGTGGCATTGTTTTCCATGGGTTGAGAGGTTGAAGCCGCGGGTACCCTTGTAATTGTACCTAAAAAGAAAATAAAAAAAAAAAGAACAAGCCTACAAAGCAAAGCACAAGTTAATTTGTAAAAACCTCACCAGACTCTTACACACTTGGATTCACAAGTATTCAAAGTCGGCTTGTAGTTTGTGATGAGTTGAGGTGTGAGTCTACTTCTTGGTTGGAATGGATTCTTTGTTTGAAGACTCAAGGAAATGATGTCCAAACTTGAACCGAGATATTCTACGATTCAAAATCAAGAAAAGCACAAAATAACGTAGACATGAACAACGGATGCAAAGGACTAATTGACAATCTAGTAGGAGTTTACTAGTTTGTTAATTAGTTCTAGGATCAACTAATGAAACCAAGAATCAACAATTAAAAACTAGAAAAATCTAAATTTGAGCTTAATTATTGATGTAAATAGTAGCAAGTGGTGATGTCGCAGAATGCAATTTGTCTCGGGCCAACACAACTTAGTCACAAATTTGAAACTTTCAACCTTCACACAATATAGAATGAAAGGCAATTGGTTTTGGAGGGAAAGTACAAGTCTTGAGTCTTTTGTAAGTTTATTCTAAAAAAAAAAGATGATCTTGACTTGTACTAGTTCCACCAAACACGGCTCCTTTATTTAAGTATAGTAGTTGAAAAAGTTGATGTCAAGTCTACGAAGTTATGGTTCAAGTCTTCTCACCAACAAACTTTACAACTTTATCTTCACCTTTTTGAATCAAGTTTGCACCTTTTGTAGTTTAAGTTATAAGACTAGGTGAAGAACAAGATGAACACAATAACAATATTCAAGAACATAACAACAACTTCTCAAGAACACAACAACACCACCACCAATCGTCCACCAATCTTCAACACACGCCTAACTTAAAGTCACCATAACATTAGTCAATATTATAAGCTTCACTTTAGATCTAGTCACAAAACTCATGGCCAAGTTAAAAGCACAGGACTGCAAGTTTCGGCCAAGGTCTAACAACAACACAATATTTCTAACTTTGGTAAGATCTTCCCAAGATTGATTTTGTTAGAACAAAATCAAGACTTTATCTTTCATACCAAATGATACAAGAAAAATAAGGAAGGTCACAAACATACTCCAAATCAGTACACTAATCTTAAGGATCCGAGGACCTTTTTGGAGACCACTCTCGGATTCAACAAACAAGAGCAATAATGAGGAGATTAAAAGGTGATTAACACACCAAGGCAGCCAAAAACCAAACCATGTTACACAACAACAAGAAGAACACCACAATATTGTAACAACAAGTCACGACTTCCCTAAAATCAAGGACAAACTAGTACAAACCATTACAAGACTCAAGGAAATGATGTCCACACTTGAATCGAGAAATTCTATGATTCAAAAACAAGAAAAGCACAAAATAACGTAGACATGAACAACGGATGCAAAGGACTAATTGACAATCTAGTAGGATTTTACTAGTTTGCTAATTAGTTCTAGGATCAAGCAATCAAACCAAGAATCAACAATTAAAAACTAGAAAAATCCAAATTTGAGCTTAATTATTGATATGAACAATACCAAGTGGTGATGTCGCATTATGCAATTTGTCTCAGGCCCACACAACTTAGTCACAAATTTGAAACTTTCAACCTTCACACAATTTAGAATCAAAGGCGATGGTTTTTGAGGGAAAGTATAAGTCTTGAGTCTTTTGTAAGTTTATTCTAAAAAAAAAAAATGGTCTTGACTTGTACTAGTTCCACCAAACAAGGCTCCTTGATTTAAGTATAGTAGTTGAAAAAGTTGATGTCAAGTCTACGAAGTTATGGTTCAAGTCTTCTCACCAACAAACTTTATAACTTTATCTTCACCTTTTTGAATCAATTTTGCACCTTTTGTAGTTTAAGTTATAAGACTAGGTGAAAAACAGGATGAACACAATAACAATATTCAAGAACATAACAACAACTTCTCAAGAACACAACCACACCACCACCAATCGTCCACCAATCTTCAACATACGGCCAACTTTAAGTCACAAAAACATTAGTCAATATTATAAGCTTAACTTTAGATCTAGTCATAAAACTCTTGGCCAAGTCAAAACCACAAGACTACAAGTTTCGGCCAAGGTCTAACAACAACACAATATTTCTAACTTTGGTAAGATCTTCCCAAGATTGATTTTGTTAGAACAAAATCAAGACTTTATCTTTGATACCAAATGATACAAGAAAAATAAGGAAGGTCGCAAACATACTCCAAATCAGTACACTAATCTTAAGGATCCGAGGACCTTTTTGGAGACCACTCTAGGATTCAACAAACAAGAGCAAGAATAAAGAGATTATAAGGTGTTTAGCACACCAAGGAAGAAAACAACCAAACCAAGTTACACAACAAGAAGAAGAACACCACGATATTGTAACAACAACTCACAACTTCCTCAGAATCAAGAACAAAATATTACAAATGATTATAAGAATGAAAGGAATAAAAGGAACAAAGGAAAGATAGTTAGACCTTGGTTGGTATAATCTTAAGAACCCAAGAACATGTGATACTCTTGGACCCTTAACACTCTACACAATGGTTAACCTAACTCCTACGTTGATACAAGAGTGACTTACGTCCTCTAAATGCCAACGTCTCAAGACATGAATGCAACACTAGTGATTCCACACTAGTATCACCTTAGTTTCAGGTTGCCTCCTAAAGAGAAGCGAGGATTTTTCGTTCAAAGTGTTATACAGCTTACAAATATCATCAAATTCTATGTACTAAATGATCTAACATATTCTATTTATAGTAGGTTACAAAAATTGTGTAAAATGTCCAAAAGACCCCTTAGTCAAAGGCTTCACTTTAGGTGTCCTTGGAGAGTAGTTTGTGGACTGTATTGGAGACTATTTAGGCTATCCTTTGCACTTCACTTGCACGCTCCAAGTCTCGGGTTCAATACATCTCACATATGTCCATCTCCGTGGTCATTCTCGTATCACCCCCCAGAATCCTGCTACTTAAGGACTTACCCACCCCCAGAAAAAAATAATGTACAATACAGACACAGAGATTACATTATCAGACACTTTGACAGAGTGAAAAAAATCAAAATATAGAGAGAAAAAGCGAGAAAACAATGGAAGTAAAAAAAAGAGTAAAGATTGAAAAGTGAGAGTTTCGTTCTAGTTATCTGTGATGATTTCATATTTTCTTCTACTTAGTTTATAACACAGGTTCCTTTTTAATCCTACGTTATTTATTGTATAAATTTTATTAGGAATCAAAACATGATTAAAGTTTGTTTAAATAATTATTATATATTATTCAGTATGTGTTCTTGATTTACTATATGAATCTATTTGTTTTTATGTGTTGTACATTAAATTACTGAGTGTTAATACTGTTGAGTTAAATTTAGGACAAAAAATTGAAGAGAAAAAGAAAATAGGCACAGAATCCATTCTGTCACATCACAGTTCATTCACACATTAATTCATACTCTCATAAGAAGTAACTCATTAATTTATACATATCACAAACAAAGGATATCCATTCACACAGACCTTACTAATTTCAACACCCATTGAAATGCAATAGATAATGGGAGAGATATGAATTTAAAAGAGGTAAGATAAAAATTTATTATTTCTGAATAATCCGACCAAAAACTCACTTAAAACCCATTGAAAAACACCACAAACAGTCAATCTTAGTACAAAAACAAAACCATTAAAGATGAGGTTTAGGTATAAATCGACAGTGATATCGAAAGCGACAAGTAAGTGAACGTAAAACATGAAAACCCATTCCGGTTGAATTTTTTTGGCAAAATTCCACTGGAATACGCCCAATATGCCATTACCATAGCACTGTCATTCCCCAATATCAGACAGAAGCCATAGGAAAATACTCCTACCCACCGAAACGCGCACACATGTACACTAGTTTGTAAAACTAGCTAGCCACCAAACCACCTGGGTCACCTCCTTCTCCCCTTCTCCCGCCCCTTGCCGCGCCAGGGAAAGGCTAGATCTGGACAGAAACTTCCCACCAATGAGAAAGCCCATTGCCAGCCCTCCTCAGTACCCCAGCACTACAAAAATTCTGATCGCCACTCCCCACCGCTGCCTGCCAGAAATCGTTCCTTTGTCGAAATGCGTCATCCACTTTCACCACCGACCGATAAAACCAGTGTCGCCTTCCCTCCTTCTTCCTTCTGTTAAATCCCGCTGGCAACACCTTTCCCGACCCATTTTCATAAAAATCAGCGATCCTTCACTGGTCAAATATCATCTGTGTGATTCTTTTTTTTTGACACCTTCAGTGCGTCTATTTTTTTCTAGTCGTTGAAAATATCATGTTCATAGATATGGGAAGTTTTATATATTTATTTTCTTTTCTTTTATGTATTATAATTATTATTTTATTTATTCATTACCAATAATGAAACTCAATAATCATTTTTGTTAAATTAAATAATTATCTTAATTAAATATTACTTAAAAATATTATTAAAATTAAGTAGCATTTCGAACAGATAAATTATTACAAATTTACAAAATATTAAATCAATGTTTTTAATATTAAACAAATTTTAGGTACGTTTAAAATATTTGTCTTAATTAAAGAATGCGGCATACACTTCTTTCTGAGATATTTAAAAATTCAAGGATGCAACAATGTACCATCGACAAATATTTTTTTAAAATTAACTTTTCACCGATTTATTTAATGTAAGATAATACATAAGTTTTAGAATAATAAAATGAATGAATTTAGTCCTTAACATGATTTATAAAATTAGTTCAAGTCAAGATAATAAAAGTGATCGTGCTAGAACCACGGAACTCTAGGGGTACCTCACACCTTTTTCTCGGTCAACAAAATTCCTTACCCAATCTTTTGTTTTCGTAGAAAAAATAAGAGTCATTTCCTTTTGATTAGGGATTCAAAAAAGGTGATTTGAAATACCATAACATGATTCCAAGTGGCGACTCTAAAAATGATAAAAATAATCCCTACTCAATACCATCACTTTAATTGGAAAAACCCTTCGAACCTTTGGCGAAAAAGGGGTGTGACGCATGTTTACCTACAAACAACAGAAAAATAAAAAATACATTACAATTGATGTATGCATAAATTTTTAAAAAAGGTAAGACAAGTTTTAATGAATTTTTATGCGCCATATTACAAAAAATTATTCCAACAAACAACCTATTGCTGCCAACATCACTACCAACAGCCACTACAAACACCACCAATGCCACTAACATCACCGCCAACAGCACCAATGCCACCAAAACCACCATTAAACCACCAAAACCAACATCAATGCCACTAATACTAAAACCAAGACCACCAACACTACCAATGACACCATGACAATCACCAACTACCACCACCACCACTAACAACACCACCTCCAATGCCACATATACCAACACCACCACCAACAGCCACCAACAATACCATAGATACCATCCAATAATACCACAATAATCAATAGAACACTGTGACAAAAACTAAGATTTGATCGGGTTCTTTCTATACTTTTAGCATCAAAACTCAAAATTGTTAACCCATTCTCGAAGATAATACAACTAAAAGTATTATTTTTCATCAGTAACTAAAAAGCCCTAATTTTAGATAAAAACAAATATAGAACTCTTCCCGAACTATATTACCTATGAAGATAGAGAAAACAACAGATACAAGCAAGAATTAAGTCAAAAATAACAACTATGTGGTTGTAAATGAGAAGAAAATTGATATTTTGTGAAGGGTTGAGTAATATGTTAAGTATTTATTATCGGTATTGTTGAGAAAGAAAGAAAAGAGTGAGAACTCAAGATTTGAAATAATGAAACATTTTCCCCACAAATGGATGATTTGCATGGGTTGATTTTTATGTTGGAAAAGAATGAAAAGTCTTGAAAATATTAATTTGGTCCTAATAATTTTCTCACCCCTAGTTGTAACTAAATCAATTTAGGTATTTCAAATAATAAGATAATTTGAGTTTCTTCAACTCAGATTGGTCGATTAATGATTCGGGTCAGGAGGAGCACAATACCAATATCATTCAATATAGTTGACCCTATCAACTCATCCCTAGTCGTAGCTGAGTAAATTTAAGTATTTCAAATAGTAGGCTAATATGAATCATTTCAAATCAATTTGATTAATTGATGACTCGGGTCAGGAGAAGCGCAATACCAATATCATGCAATATAGTTGATCCTATAAACTTATCCCTAGTTGTAGCTAAATCAATTTGGATATTTAAAATAATACGCTACTATAAATCATTTTAACTCAAATTGGTCGATTGATGACCAGGTCAAGAGGAGCGCAATACCAACATCATGCAATATAGTCGACCCTATCAACTCATCCCTAGTGATAGCTAAATCAATTTAGGTATTTCAACTAATAAACTAATATGAATCTTTTAAACTCAGGTGGGTCGATTGAAGACTCATGTCATAGGTAGCACAAAACCAATATGATGAAGTATAGTTAACCCTATTAACTCATCCCTGGTTGAAGCTAAATCAATTTAGGTATTTCAAATAATAGGCTAATATGAATTGTTTCAACTCAGATTGGTCGATTGATGAATTGGATCAGGAGGAGCGCAATACCAACATCATGCATTATAGTTGACCCAATCGACTCATCCCTAGTTGTTACCAAATCAATTTATGTATTTCAAATAATAATATGAATCGTTTCAACTCAGATTGGTCGACTGATGACTCGGGTCAAGAGGAGTGCAATACCAACATCATGCAATATAGTTTACCCTATCAACTCACCCCTAATTGTAGCTAAATCAATTTTGATATTTCAAATAATAAGATAATATAAATTGTTTCAACTCAGATTGGTCGATTGACGACTCAGGTCATAAGAAGCACAATACCTATATCATGTAATATAGTTGACCTTATCAACTCATCCCTAGTTATACCTAAATGAATTTATGTATTTCTAATAATAGGCTAATATGAATCGTTTCATCATAGATTGGTCGATTCACGACTTGGGTCAGGAGGAGCGCAACACTAACATTATGCAATATTATTGACAGTATCAACTCATCCCTAGTTGTAGCTAAATCAATTTAGGTATTTTAAATAACAGGCTAATATGAATTGTTTCAACTGAGTTTGGTTGATTGACAACTCAAGTTAGGAGGAGCACAATACCAACATCATGCAATATAGTTGACCCTTTCAAATCATCCCTAGTTGTAGCTAAATCTATTTAGGTATTTCAAATAATAGGTAAATATTAATCATTTTAACTCAGATTGGTCAACTAATGACTCAGGTTAGGAGAAGTGTAATACCAACATCATGATACATAGTTGACCTTAAAAACTTATCCCTAGTTGTATCTAAATAAATTTAGGTATTTTAAATAATAGGATAACATAAAGCATTATAACTCAAATTGTTCAATTGGTGACTCAGGTTAAGAGGAGTACAATACCAACATCATGCAATATAGTTGACCTTATAAACTCATCCGTAGTTATAGCTAAATCAATTAAAGTTGTAATTGAGCATATGAAATCTTTTGGAATTGTATAAAAACATATGTTCAACCTGTTGTAATAGATGACTTATCTGTTGAAATTTATCAAATAGATTAATGAATCGGTTGCAACATATTACCTATCTATTGTAAAAGATCAAATAGACATTGCCATGAATTGTGACAGATGACTGAGCCATTATAATTTTTTGAACATAAATTGGCATCTGTTGCTATAAATGACTTATATGTTTTAATATCTTTTTTTTATTTTAAAACAATTTCCTACCTGAGATAAAAAAATATAAAATACTAAGGCGGTAAAAAATATTACTTGGGTAACTCAAAAATCACCTGCTCGAGTAGTCTTATCTTGTCTTTTCAATGTCAATATCACTGTCACCTCGTGCCTTTCAAAGTTATTAATGAATATTTAAAACACTTCTCTAGAATTCTCTCTTCTTTCGCCATAAATTAACTCATCTCTCTTTTTTCTTTTAGAATTCTGTTTTAATCCTCTTTAGGGTAATCACAACCCATCTCTAGAATTCTCTTTTGCATGAGGATACCTTCGGATCTTAATCGATCTATATCTTGTCTCAACTAAAATGGGTGTTCTTGTAATGCCTGAATCTGGTACCCAGAATGCTACATGGTGCTCATGACCCCAAAGGACCACAAGCTAACCCATGACTGATATTTGTACTTGAGCACTATTTAATATACTGTATAAATGCAGAAATAAAAGTTGAAAGGCCATAAGGTTCAAAACTGATAAATCATAATGTCTGAAAGTATGGTATATCAATAACAAAACAAAGCTGAAATAAACTGTCTCAACATGTTATAGTTTGAAGCCTCTAAAACTGAACTGTCTGAATAGGAGTTGATGGAACATATCCCGAACTAACTCCAACTACTGAAAAAACTAAGTAATGAAATAATAAAGAAATGGTCATGTCCTCGAAGGGTGAGGTCTCACTACTACTATGACTGCTAAAACTAGAATGCTAGTGATGCTTTGGAGCTCGTGCTTCTATACCTATGGTATAAAGTAAGACACTATAGTGCAATTGCATCAGTAAGATTGATTGTACTGGTATGTAAGTAAGTTAGGCTGAATGCAGAGGGGTTCAAATGCAGGAACAATTCTAACTAACTGTAGAACATGAATGTTAGAATACATGCATAAATATGTAACTATAAATGAGACTGTGATAACACTGACTAATGTGTATGAATAATTATAACATAATTTACTACTAAGTGACATAACTGATATAATAGTCTAGGTTCTGATGGAGCTAGCTGAGTTCCTTACTGAGCTGAACGACTGTATCTGACAGTCCTGAATCTAAAAAACTATCTAAGTTCTTTTACTGAGACTAAGACAAAGACTATGGAAAGTTGTGATTTAAGTGACATGCCCCAAATAAATCAATATAGCTGAGTTGGGGTTCAATCTGTAACCCAAATTAGAATGGTGTCAGTACCACACCACTGATAAAGAAAGTTGTGGGTGACCCTCATCTGGCAGTGTCCCCAAAGGAGAATGGTGGAACCCTCATATGGCAGTGTTAATACACCTTATCAACCATTAACTATCAGTGTTGATGTCTCAACCTATGCTGGCTACATAGTTTAGGAATACAAGGATTGCTTCTAAGGATCTCACGCTCAACTGTCAGTGTGTGTCCTAATCCATGGGTTTACTCGATGCTAAATTCTACTCCCATCTGAACAACCACTGAACTGATTATACTGAGATAAACTGGACTGAGTTCATTGAGTTTCGTGGAATGACGGAATACTACTAAATTATGTTAATTGATTGAGTTCATAAGATTACTGAATTTTCCTAAGTCATGTAACTGACTGAATATTATCGAGTACTAAAATTGATTGGGAATACTATCGTTCGTGGCATGACTGATATTATCATGAAACTGACACCGGCTCTAGGCACACAGCTAAATTGCCAAGTATAAATACCTCCAGGGCTCGATAGCACAAAAGTAATTTATAGCACAAGTTCAAAAGCACAATAAAAGCTATATATATATCCATAATTTATCGACTAAGACATTTCATCGAACAATGCACATGCATTAACTTTTACATATATGGGAATTTCATATTAACATGCTATAATGGCACTTTTCCTTCATATAGGCATTTTATCGAACACATCGGGAGCATACTTTGGTTATACCATCATCAATGCATTTAGTTATCATGGTTGCATAAATCAATTTGCAATTTGAAGGGTTTATCATGAATATTATGCAAATCATCATGTACTAGGATCAATCATTGGAACATGTATTTCAAAACATGAATCAAAACCCAACAACAAAATGAATATGAATTTCAATTCAGCTAAATCATAAACATTCATAAATACACAAATCTTTGGATTTTTAATAGAGATTCTTGAGCTTCATGGGTGAAAGGAACCCATGAATCAACACATACCTTATAACGTAATTCCTTAAGGTTTCTTGGAGAAATTTTGAGATTGACTTTGATTCTTGAGAGCTAGGGTTTTCTTTCTTGGGAGAAAATCTTCTGGATTTGAGGAAAGAGTGGGTAAATAATAATTTAAAATATTTTTAGGGATTAAATACCGCCCCTGGACGTGTTAAAATATTGGGAAAAGACCAATTTATCCCTAGATAAAATATTTAATTTTTGTCAAAATTTCCCAATTTGGCAGGCTGGCACGACACGGCGCTATCGCATTGTATCACTGGAAATTGCCAATTGGGAACTGGGTTGATGGTGCAACGCACTGGAATGGCGTTGCTATACTGGAAATTGACAACTCTAAAATGGATCCTTGGTGCAAATTTCCATAATCACGGAGGCTCATTGGATTTTGACGATTGCCATTTTAGCATGCTCCGCGACACGTTGATGGTTCAGGTGGCACACTTTCTTACTAAAATGGTTCTAAATCTTCTCCTGGATGTTAGATTTAGTAAAATTTGGTATCGATGGAAAGATTATTAATTTTCTGCAAAACAAAAAGTCAAAATCTTGAAAATTCCACATGCATAAAAGTGGATTCATCTTTTAAAGCAAGTCTTTAACATTCTTGGGATGATTTTAAGCTAGGTAGAAGTGTGGGGTATTACAATATCTCCTTCTTGGGAGCATTCTTCCTCAAATAAGACTGATTGAGATGGGAGAAATGATAGGCTGAAGTACATAGTGAACATGAAAAACTAAAACATGACTACATGACTGACATTACTGAGATTTATACTGAGCATGCATATTTGATGCATGATTTTATGACTAAGCTGGTACACGAAGGCATGATTGAGAGTACTGATAAGTTTATCATGCATATCTGATGCATAAATACATGACTGAACTGACTCATGAATATGCGACTGAACATATAAGGGTAAAGATACCAAGTTTGAACTGAAAACTGAGCATGGGACAGAATACCACATTTTTAACTAAAATCTTAACATGAAACTGGTTAAGCTTAAGAAAAGCTATTACCTTGGGCTGAGTCTGAGTTTTCAGAGAAGAGGTGAGGATACTTGGTCCGCATGTCTGTTTATACTTCCTAAGTAGCTCCCTCAATAAATTGATTCCACCAGAGAACATTGACTAGAGGGACTTCTTTGTTCCTCAGTCTGTGAGTCTGATAGTCAAGGATTTTGATTGGAATTTACTCATAAGAGAGACTGTTCTCAATATATGCCCCCTTAATAGGGACTAGAACTACTGGGTTACCGATGCACTTCTTTAGCAAGGAGATATAAAACACTGGATGAACTGAAGCTAGATCCGAAAGTAACTCGAGCTGATAAGATACTTTGCTGAAGCAACTGAGAATTTTTAAGGGACCAACATATCGGCGACTGAGCGTACCTTCTTTCT
>NW_025838912.1:0-1088 GCF_002878395.1 Capsicum annuum | reverse complement strand
AATCAAGCTAGCATTATCTGGAGGTTTCAAAATTTCAAATTTTAAAAATCTATCTCTTCAGATTACTCAACTTCATCATCTTCTTCAATTATTTTTGAGGTTTATTTTTTTTTTCAGCTTTATGATTTCAACTTTAAGATGTATAATAGTTTGTTTATATTTTTATCATCTTCTTCAAAAATCTACAATTTCTTATTGCATGTGCTTAATTCTCAAAATCAGGACGACCTCGGCTTCCAAAGGTTTTGTAATTTTCTTTTTAATCTGTCTTTTTTTTCTTGATTTTATACACTCTTATATATTGTTATACATAGCTATGTTATGAATGAGGGTAAAGACGCACCTTTTTTGGGAGATCTTCTATAATTTCTACTCCATATACATTGATACTAAATGTATATGGTTGACCCATTCTGCTATTTATACATGCAAGAGTTATGTATAAGGGTTGCCAATGGTATGTATATGGATTGAACCATTTCTCATCTTATACGTGTAAGGGTTATATATAAGGGTTGTCTGTGTTATGCAATTCATATGGTTTGACCCATTTTACAGATTTTTCCCTGCAGTTATATTTCACCTTATACTCAGGCATGCTATTTTTTACCTTATACATTCCATATTGCCTTTTTATGTTTAGGTTTACCTTATACATTACCGCAGTTATGTTTCTCCATATTTACATTATACATAAGCATGCTATGTATAAGAATATGTTTTATACGTTACTATTGCCATGTTTTCTTTATATGAGTCTCTTTTCTCTATTTAAAAATTTTTATGTCCCTTTATTTTATTAGGGTTTTTTTTCTTTGATTCTAAAATTTTCTGGATGATTTATGTGGTAAATTTTCTTTCAGGAGTACATTTTTTGAAAAATGTACATAATTAAGGAATTCATTGTTACACATTAATAAGGTACAATTTTGGATAATTATTAGATTGGTTAATTCCTTAAATATTGTTAAAACAATTAACTGATATACATAAGTTATAATGTATAATAACATGGAGGAATGTATATGAACATTTATAATTCGGGAGACAAAAAAATTAAATAGAAAATCCGGGAGAGAATATAATTA
>NW_025838911.1:0-1837 GCF_002878395.1 Capsicum annuum | reverse complement strand
TAGCTTATGACAAATTGGTCATTTATTTGGTATAGAGATTTGAGGTATGATTCTGGCATCTTCTATCTTCCGATTTCATTACTATGCATAATTAATTAATGATGATACAATGGTTTAGAAACCCCGAGCTTGTTAGTACTAGATCCTTATAGGATTATAATGAGGCCTTACAATAATGATAGTATGATCTAGTCTATGCTTCGAGATGACCTTACATATGTATATATATATATTTATATCTATATGTATATCTAGCTATATGTAGCTATGGTATTACCGTATATGCCTTTCTTTATTTGTTCATATTGTATATTCAATCCTTGGCCCTGTATATTGATCTTTATAATCTTTCTTCATCCTTTATTCATATATTGGCCAGGTATATACAGTACAGTGTTGAGATTTTTGAGTATGGATGGAATAAGATAGTTCATCCTCGATACTT
The DNA here is from genome assembly GCF_002878395.1 of Capsicum annuum. NCBI lineage: Eukaryota > Viridiplantae > Streptophyta > Magnoliopsida > Solanales > Solanaceae > Capsicum > Capsicum annuum. Next base: position 1,392 of record NW_025838911.1, on the reverse strand, counting down.
TCTTATCCTTATTATGTTAGTCTAGTGGAAATGAATATGATATGTTGTCCTTATTATCTCATTGGCTATTTTTGTGGTTGCTGAATATTGGGTGCAGTTTTGTCATGAACCAAACCAGGGCCTGGCTGTGATGGGTATCTCAAGTCCCATGTGGACCGGAGATCACCCCCTGTACCTATCTAAACCAAACACACCATACCCCAAGGTCGGATGAATTTCGAACAAATTACAGGATAGCATGCAATAACTTAAGAAAAATTTAATGTATGTCTATAACGGACGATCGGTGATCGGCAAACCAACCTACCAATACCACCCAATAACCATAATAATCCAAACAAAGCCTTTTAAACAAAGATCCAAAACAGAATATCAACAAAGTGTCGAGACATGCCCCCAACTATAGCCCAAACAAGTCTAAATAGTTTGAGACATAAGAGACCAAAACTTGAAATATAGACTTCCGATGTATGGATGCTCACCACTTCAGTGTCAACTCACAAGAAGATCCCGAATCCTAATCACTAAGTAGTAGGAGTAGAAGTATGACTAATTCCTGTATCGCCTGGGGATACAACGACCGACGATAGTTAATGGGGTGAGCACTAGCATGTAACTCAGGGATAAGGATAACATAATGACATGATCAATAGTTTAACATCATTCAAACCAATGTACATAATCCAATGCATATATATATATATCAAATATCGGGGAAATGAACGAGGCTTAACATCTATTTCTAAACTTTTATCAGGATTGTGTAGCTCAACCGTCATAACATGTACCCACGGGCTATATGGGATACAACTCTCACCCCTGGTCGGGCCCAACTAGGCCTCAAGTGCTCTACCTTCACTTGTTAACACACCATTCACTTAGCCACAAAATTGGCCACATCCCGCTTCATATTTTTCCACCAATAATTTTCCTTGAGATCATGATACATTTTTGTCGAACCAGGTTGAACAGTATAATGCGATTTATGAGCTTCAGCAAAAATTCTTCCTTGCAACCCATCAACATTGGGAACACACAACCTGCCTTGGTACCTCAAGATACCATCACCACAAATCTCAAAAACTAACACTTTCTACCTACCTACATTATTCTTGCTTCTCTTTTACTTCAACACCAAGATATAACCTTGCCACATTGTGAACAATCAAACCACCATCCTCAGAATCTAAGAGATGAACTTTGAGATTTGACAAACTGTGAATATCCTTCACCAAATCCCACTTCTTCTCATCCACATGAAACAAGCTTCCGATGGACAACTTGCTAAGAGCATTAACAACCACATTAGCTTTTCCTAGATGATAGTGGAGATTCATGTCATAGTCCTCTAGCAACTCAAGCCACTTCCTTTGCTTGAGATTTAATTCTTTC
>NW_025838910.1:0-2584 GCF_002878395.1 Capsicum annuum | reverse complement strand
ACTCATTAGGAAAGTGAAAACTAACCCTTCAGGTCTGACAATCAAGAGACGCATAACACGAATGCAAAAAATCCATCTCCAAAATCACATCAAAGTCTAACATGTCCAACTTTATCAAATCCCCCAAGGTTTTTCTACCATAGATTGACATCACAAAACCCTTATAGTCCCTTTTAGCTATAATGGAGTCACCCATCGATGTGTACACAGAGAAGGGATCTAGAATACACTCAGGATCAAAGCCAAAATAAATAGCCACTTAAGGGGTCACATAAGAGAGGGTAGACCCGAGATCAAGTAGGAAATATACATTATGAGAGAAAAGTTTGAGCATACAGTAACAACATTGGGGGATGCCTTAGAATCATAATAGGTGGTAAGAGCGTACATACGGTTTCGTCCAGTGCTGGAGTAAGAAGCAAAAGCAACACCCTTTGGTGCAAGAGTGGACGAAGTAGCATAGGAATCTTATTTGCCCCAGAAGTAACCCTAGAAGGACAATACATCTGCATATGAACAATCTGATCACATTTAAAGTACTTGTTCCTCCCTTCTTCACAAACACCATAATGCATTTGACCACAAAATATAAAAGAGGGATATTATGGAGCTGACTGAGACTCACTAGCCTTCTGGTGCTCTAAACCAACTATCATACTGAGAATGACGATCACCCGATGGCTTTTGATAAAGAGCACTAGCTACAGAGTAGTAATTAAAATTGAACCACTTCTTCTTAGACAACTTTTCACCATCTCTACTAATTTACTGCTGACCTCTACCCTGATCCGAATATCGAAACATCTTATTCTGCCTTTCTCCTATATTTGTCTTGTTTTCTTCTCCTACTTAACCTGCTATGTATACATAATCAACCTGGAGATGTTCATATCTTTGTTTAACAAGGTAGCCTTGCTCTCCAAGATCAACTAATAGGAAAACCTAAAGGTAAACTTCCTCATTCTAGACCTCATGATAGACACTAATTCCAGAGCATATCGTGACAGCTGATGAAACTTTGAGGCGTGCTCCTTCACTGTCATCTTGCCTTGCTTCAAGTTCATAAATTCGTCAGCATTTGCCTCCCTTCCCACAAAGCAAACTCATCATCGCCCCTAAGCTGCACCCACTCTTCATATCATGGGAATGCTACATCCTTCAAATGATAGGCAGTGAACTCCACACCCTCTACATAACATGCATCATACAAAAATATTTTTCCATCTCACCAATGAAATTTTGAGGATCTTCCAAAACTTTAGAATCAATGAAAGTCGGAGGACTCAACCTCATAAATTGGCCAACTCTATTGACCTTTGAGGATGGAGAAATAAAGTCAATATGCTCAGTCTAAGAGGCCTCCAACTAAGTAAGAAAATGGATCAACTGACAAAACTCAGCATTAGACACATAAGCTTGAGGTTCCTTAGGAGGAATAAAAGGCACCGATAGATCTCCATTAGCGCAATCAGAAGTAGGGACCCTAGACCGGGTTTGAACTTTTACAGTAGGAAGAACTCCATCCATATTATAATCTGACGGGACAGATGAGTTTCCACGAACATCAGATCTTCTGGGAGGCATGATCTGAAAAGCGAACATATGGGGATTAGAGAAGGTTCAAGACCTTAGACTCTATATCTTGAAATAGAACAACAAGAAAGGAAGACATTCCTAAAATGCCTTATAGCCTCTCCTTTATAAGTGTGGCATGCTACACACCCACAAAAGAGACTCTACTTGACCTGGCATTGTGGACACCCAAAGATACCAACCCTAGGATCTTATACTACCTTTGTCATGAACCAAACTAAGGACTGGCCGTGATAGGTATCTTAAGTCCCACATGGACCAGAGACCACCCCCTGTACCTAACTAAGTGAACACAACATCCCCAACATTGGATGAATTTTGAACATATAACAAGATAACATAAGAATAAGCTTAATAATATTTAAATCATGTCTATAACCGATGATCAGTAATCAGCTAAAGAACCTGCCAACATCACCCAAGTCTACAATAATCTAATAAAGCCTTCTAACAAAGGAATCAAAAACTACTCTTGGTCGGGACATGTCCCTGACTCTTATAATAACAATGATAATGAAAACTCTCTATTCTAATCTATGATAAGAACTAATGAAATGTCTAATCCTTTCGAAGAAAGGAGGATTACCACTTCAACATAATCAATCAATGAACCGAGTTGATCCACTTAACTCTACACAGAAAAAATAGAAGAATAGCTGGTGCCTGCATCGGATACAACGTCCAAAGATGGTTAGTGGGGTGAACACTAGCATGTAACTTAGGGATAAGGATAATATAATGTCGTGATCAGCAGTTCAAAATTATTTATGTCCAATGAGGATAATCAAATGCATATACATATATATATATATATATCACATGTCAGGATAGGGGGCAAGGCTTAGCATACACTTTAAAACTTTAGCTTGGATTGTATAGTTCTATCGTTATAACATTAGAAAACACCCATGGGCTATATAAGACTAGCTCTCCCCCAGTTTGTAGGTCCCTAGTGTGTGTGGTTGAATGAACCAGAGGGAATACATATGCA
>NW_025838909.1:0-10663 GCF_002878395.1 Capsicum annuum | reverse complement strand
TTGAATATTTCAAACAGCTCAGTCATCTATTGCAACAGATTTCTTTGAAATTGACTTAAAAAAATAATTAACATCAATTTGGATCAAATTAACAATTTCAAAATGTAACGCCCCAAAGTTTTTCTTAGCTAAATTTTATCTGTAAAATATCAAGCATTGGCTTCTAGAATGATTTATACTTATTTTCCTACGGAATCCCTTAGATTTTAACTTTTTATTTCGTAGATGATTGAATAAGTTTTGCGTCGATATAAGATGCGTCCAAAACGGGCACTCGGTAAAGGAGTTATGGTTAATTTAAGTTCTAGTCATAAAACACCGTCATTCCTATCCTTGGTGCATCGCGGAGAGGGTTTCAATGATAATGTCAATTTTCAATGGGACTCTGCGATGGTGGCGCATCGCGAAGTGGGCCAAATTTCCATTCATCAATTTCCAGTGAGCCACCGCGATAGTGGCGCATCGCGGTGGCCCATGAAATCGGGCTCCCAGTTATATTTTAATATCGGTCTCATTAAGGATATATTGGGTATTTCCCCACACCCTTATCAGTCCAAACACGAGATTTCAACCCCAATTGAGCATATTACTCATACATTCATCAAAAATATTCAAGAATACTCTCTAGGGTTCCATATTGATAATCCAAATAAATCAAGATTCAACCGTGGGTTTTCAAAACAAATTGAACATTTGGAATCCCCAAGCCGTGGGAATCAAGAAGCATCCTTTAAATTTATAGATAGAGTTATGTGGGATTTATCTTAAAAACTACATGGTCTTAAAACCATTAGAGCATGATTTTTAGATTTTTATGCATGAATTTTAAAGGGGTTTTGGAATCTAGGTTCTAAATTACATACTACGAATGTTTTAATGTTACTATTATTTTGACCTTATGGTCCTATCCCCTAAATTGATTTACATGTATACGTATATGTATGGAATTTGAGATTTAAGATCGTTGAGAGCATAAATTATGAACTCCCTCTCGTGTATTGAATTAAAAATTATGGTTTTGTGATTTGAAAGATGTCTTCGCAATATTATTGTATTTTAGCATGATTTGAAATTATTGAGAGGGTGTTTCTTGATATAAATATGTTCTTGTGTTTAATAGAAATAATTCCATGTGAATTGAGAACTTTGACATGTCCACCTTGTACTGTACTATTGAAAGGCTTGACAAAGATGAGTTCCTTGCATGTGTTTACATGAGGTTTGAGAAAGAGTTTCTTTGAATTGAATTATTGAAAAGGTGGTCCCAAAACTTGTGTTTTGAAAATAGAGATTTACGATAGACTAATAATGGCTCAAAGATGTGACTTGCAAGTCAATGGTATGACGATACCATATGTATTTATGCCATAACATATTATGTTTTCAGAGCATGTTTTCAGAGTATGTTTTCAGAGACTGTATGTTTTGATAGAGTTTTAAAAATGGGCTTAAAGAGGGTTAGGTAGTTACCCGAAGAAGGTGCGACTTCAAGCAACTCTTAGCCTGAAATCGTATTTGCCGATACGGGTAGATTATTATTGTACGCTGGCGACGGTCGTGTGGCATAGTAGATTTAGAGACTATGACTCTTGTGGCACACATAGGTTGGGGGCTTCGCTGCCGAGTTAATGGCAGTTTCCATATAGCCCATGGAATTTTTTAGAGTTGTAGGGTATACCACCTAGCGGAAAAGTAACACAGATTTCTCATAGTTGAGATAATTTTTACATAGTCTTTAAAATGCCCATATGAATTCTTACTATATAATATACTTATAAACTATTTTAAATTGCTCTCATATAGGTTGAATAATAAATGATTATTTTGGATGTGCTCCACGTACCGGTACATCTGTATTGAACCCCTCCTCCCCCTACCTCTCAGGTTCTGATACTTAGTCTAGGGGTCCAGATAAGCAGTAGATAATTCAGACAGCTGATCTGATTGTGCAGTAGTGAGCCTTCTCTATTCCAAAAGGCCTGTCTTTTTAGATTATGTCACTTATTTCAGTTTTGATCTACTGGGGACCTTGTCCCAGTTTCAGACAGTTGTCAGATTTTTATGTAGTAGAGATTTCACAGACTAAGTCAGATGTTATTTAGATGTAGTTGATTTACAGTTTCTATACTTATATTGAATTCAGAGTTGACCATGTTTCCGTATCAGATTATGTTTCCGCATCTTCTTTTTAATATATGAATATTGTGCATGATTACCAGATAGAGAAGGGTGTTTTGGGCCTTCATGGTTCAGGATGTACGTCACGGCCAGGCCCTAGTTTGGGTCATGAGACAGTTGGTAACAAAGCAAAGTTTATGGTCCTAGGGTGTCTATGAAATTGCATCAGGTAGAGTCTTTTTTATGGGTGTGTAGCGCACCACACTTATAAGCAGGAGGCTACTTGGCATTTAAGAATACTTACCTTCTTTGTGATTTAGTTCATGCTTCAGAGTCTAATCTGTCCCCTAATCAATGACCTCTTGCTTTTCAGAAAAATAGTGATTCCTCCCCATCACACCAACGTTAATGCTCAGGATGATAAAGTTTGTCCCATCCATGGGATGTGGATCCATAATAGAGATCATACCTCAGAACCTATTCCTACTCCGAGAGTACCTCCTGTACCGACCAGTCATCCCAAAGCTCTCCGGATGAGGCCAATCGCACTCAGCCTCATGAAGAAGAGGTTTTTAATCTTGAATTCAGACAGTCTATTCACATGCTTGTACAGCTAGCAGCCACACAGACTCAGAGATCGGAGGATACTGGGTCTGCGTCTATTACTTCTGAAGTTACTAGAGTGGGCCAGTTCATGAGAATGAACCCGCCCAAGTTCTCTGGCACTAAGGTAGAAGAGGACCCGCAGGAGTTCGAAGACAAAATAGAGAAGATTTTCAAAGTAATGCATATTGATCAGATGGAGGGTGTTGAGCTAGAAGCATACCAGCTAAAGGGTGTAGTGAACCAATGGTACAACGAGAGGGAAGATGCAAAGAGTGACAGTACTGAACCCACAGTTTGGGACAAGTTCATAAAAGCTTTTATTGACTGATTCTTTCCTCTGGAACTGAGGAAAGCTAAAGCAGAGGAGTTCATAAACCTTAAGCAAGGTAAGATGAGTGTTTAGGAGTATACTTTAAAGTTTAATCAGCTGGCCCGTTATGCTCCTGAGATGACGAGTAGTATGAGAGCCTGAAAGAGGAAGTTTGCTTACGGCCTTTCAGATAATCTGGGGATTGAGTGTTAGGGAGCTATGCTGAACAGGGATATGGACTTTGCTAGACTGTCAGTCCACATGCAGCAAGTTGAGGAGAAGAATAAGAAGATAGCCAAATCTAAAGAAAAGAAAAGGCAATAAAAGAGAGCCAGAGTGATAGACCAGAGTCACAGTTAGCAGCAGAGTGGTAATTGGGGTGGAAAATAGCAAAAGAAAAAAATTGGGGTAATGCACAGTCGACAGCTAGTGCTCCATTGTCCAGACCCACAACTGAGCAGCGCACTTAGAATTTTTAGTCTAGTCAGGGGTCGACGATTCAGGGTACGCAGTCGTAGGGAAGTGTAGCCTAGACCTCTCAGTCCTATCTGTATTGTAGGAGAAGCGGGAGAAATCACCCAGGGAGATGTCAGGTTAGTGCTTTGGTGTGTTATTCATACAGCCAGCTAGTCCATATGCGGAGAGACTGTCTGGCAGCAAAGAGTAATGTTGAAGGAGCCAAGTCGCAGGTGAATTTATATGCACCACCACCTCAAAAGGGTGACACTTCAGCCGCCGAAAATAGTCGGAATCGGTTGTATGCTTTAACCAACTGCCAGAAGGTAGAGGCCTCACCAGATATAGTCACCTGTGCGTTGTAAATCTTTTCTCATGATGTGTATGTATTACTTGATCCCGATTCTACCTTGTCTTAGGTGACCCCAAACGTGGTTGTTGGTTTTGGGCTTAAGACTAATGTAATTGCTGACCTTTTTTTTATTTTCATCCTGGTGGGAGATTCTGTTGTGGCAAGGAGGGTGTATAGAAATTATGTTGTATCTATTTTTAATTGGGATACTGAGGCAGATCTCATAGAACTTGATATAGTTGATTTTGATGCCATCTTAGGGATGGACTGGCTTCATTCGTGCTCTGCCACCTTAAACTGTAGGACCTGAAGAATCACCTTTTCTTTTTCGAATGATTCTGTGATAGAATGGGAGAGACATTCTCTAGCACCTAGAGGGCACTTCATATCTTATCTCAGGGCCTGTAAACTTATTTCCAAAGGTTGGTTGTTTTATTTTATTCGGCTTAAATTCCCGAAAGTCTTTCCAGATGATCTCCCAGAATACCACTTGATAGGGAGATAGATTTTGGTATTGATTTATTGCTAGATACCCGTCCTATTTCTATTCCGCCATATAGGATGGCTTCTGCAGAGCTAAAAGAGTCGAAATAATAGCTAGCAGATCTTCTAGATAAAGTTTTTATTCGCCCCAGTGTGTCTCCCTGGGGTGCACCTGTACTTTTCTTACGAAAGAAAGATGGTTCCCTTCGTATGTGCATAGATTACCGTCAGTTGAATAAGGTCACAATTAAAAATAAATATCCCCTTCCTAGGATTGATAATCTTTTTGATCAACTTTAGGGTGCTAAATATTTTTCAAAGATAGACCTTCATTTGGGATATCACCAGTTGAAAGTTAGAGAGTCAGATATTCCCAAAACAGCTTTCCAAACCAGATACATCCATTATAATTCTTAGAAATGTCCTTCGGGTTGAGTAGAGCCCCTGCAGCTTTCATGTATCTAATGAATAGGGTTTTCCATCAGTTTCTAGATCTTTTTATCATTGTATTCATTGATGACATTTTGGTATATTCTAAGAGCAAGGAGGACCATGTCAATCACCTTCGAATCATCCTTCAGACCCTTAAAGATCATAAGTTGTATACAAAATTTTCCAAGTGTGAATTCTGGTTGAATGCTATTACGTTCTTGGGGCATATTGTGTCTAGTGAAGGGATTAAGGTTGATCCCCAAAAGATTAAGGTGGTGATAAAATGGCCCAGACCTACGACTCCAACCGACATTCGGAGCTTCTTGGGTTTGGCGAGATATTATAAAAGATTAGTCGAGATTTTTTCTGCCATAGTTACACCACTTACTAAGTTGACTCAAAAAAAGGTAAAGTATTTGTGGTCTCTCTTGTGAGAATAGTTTTGAGAAGTTGAAAGACAAGTTGACTATGTACTTTCAGAGGGTATAGAAAGTATTGTTGTATACTATGATGCGTCCCTAGTGGGACTTGGGTGTGTTCTTATGCAGCACGGTAAGGTAGTGGCTTATGCATCTAGGCAGTTGAAGGTACATGAGCGGAACTAACCTACTCATGACTTGGAGTTAGCGGTTGTGGTTTTTGCACTTAAGATCTGGCGGCACTATTTGTATGGGGTACACGTTGATATATTTACTGACCATAAGAGTTTACAGTATTTTTTCTCACAGAAAGAATTGAATCTCAGGCAGAGGCAGTGGTTGGAAATTTTAAAAGACTGTGACATGAGCCTGCACTATCATTCGGGCAAGCCGAATGTGGTAGCCGACGCCCTCAGTAGGTTATCTATGGGTATTCTTTCTCATGTAGGGAAAGAAAAGAGGGAGATGGTGAAGGATATTCACCGACTTAAAAATCTAGGAATGCAACTTTTGAATTTCGAGGATGGAGAAGTGGTTGTTCATACGATATCTAAATCTTCCCTTTGTGCAGAAGTCAAAGAGAAGCAGGTTGAAGATCCTATCTTGATGCAGATCAAGAAAGATGTGGGTCAACAAAAGGTATTGTCTTTTGAAATTGGTGGTGATAGTGTTTTGAGATACCAGGGTAGGTTATGTATGCCAGATGTAGATAGTGTGAGGAAGAGACTCCTTGACTAAGCTCACACGTCGAGGTATGTTTTTCACCCTGGCTCTACTAAGATGTATCAGGATTTGAAAACCATTTATTAGTGGAATAATATGAAGCGTGATATGGCTAACTATGTTGCTAAGTGTTTGAATTGTCAACAAGTTAAAGTGGAACATTTGAGGCCAGGTGGTTCTTCTCAAGAGATAGCTTTACCTTTATGGAAGTCGGAGATGATTAATATGGATTTTATTACATGACTTCCGAGGTCTCGAAACTAGTATGATTCCATTCGGGTAATTGTAGATAGGTTGACCAAGTCCGCTCACTTTTTACCTGTCAGGACAAATTATTCGGGAGAGGATTATGCCAAGCTGTTTATTGTAGAAATAGCTTGTTTGCATGGGGCACCTGTGTCCATCATATCTGACAGAGGTACACAGTTTTCTTCATAGTTTTGGAGATTGTTTCAAAAGCGTTTAGGTACCCAAATGAATTTAAGCACATCTTTCCACCCTCAGAGAGATGGGCAAGCTGAGCGCACCATCCAGACCCTTGAGAATATGTTAAGGACCTGTGTGACTGATTTTAAAGGTAGTTGGGTAGAGCACTTGCCATTGATAGAGTTCACATATAATAATAATTTCCATTCTAATATTAAGATGGCACCTTTTGAGGCATTATATGGGAGGAGATATAGGTCCCCAACAGGATGGTATGAAGTAGGTAAGACGCAGATATTTAGGCTTGATCTTGTTCATCAGGTAATAAAGGATGTGAAAGTCATTATAGAACGACTTAAGATAGCTCATAGTCATCAAAAGTCCTTCACCGATGTTAGGAGAAGAGATCTAGAGTTTGAGGTTAGAGATTGGGTGTTTCTCAAGGTTTCTCCCATGAAGGGAGTCATGTAATTCGAGAAGAAAGGTAAGTTGAGTCCTCACTATATAGGACCATATCAGATTATGAGAAGGATAGGTAGAGTTGCGTATGAGTTAGAATTTCTAGCTTGTTTGGGTTCTGTTCATTCAGTAATTCATATATCTATGTTGAAGAAGTGTATTAGAGACCATTCTTTAGTATTGCCTGTTGAAGAAATCAAAGTGACAGACTCCTTATCCTATGAAGAAGAGTCTGCAGAGATTTTGGATCTCCAAGTTAGAAGATTGAGGACCAAAGAGATAGCCTCAGTTAAAGTGTTGTGGAAAAACCAGAAAATTGAAGAAGCAACTTGGGAATCAGAAGTTGACATGAGAGCTAGATACCCAAACCTTTTTGATCCAATGGATGGTGAAATGGAAGGTACAATCTTTTCCTTATTCTTTCTATGCCTTAATATGCTTGAAATTATACTTGTCTATATCCCGCGTCAATGTTCGGGTACGAATGTTCCCAAGGGGGGTATATTGTAACGCCCTAAAGTTTTTCTTAGCTAAATTTTGTCCCTAAAATATCAAGCATTGGCTTCAATAATGATTTATACTTATTTCCCTATAGAATACCTTAGATTTTAAATTTTCGCTTCGTATATGATTGAATAAGTTTTCCATCGACATAAGATGCATCCAAAATGGACACTCGATGAAGTAGTTATGGTTAATTTAAGTCCTAGTCATAAAACACCGATATTCCTGTCCTTGGTGCATTGTAGAGAGGAAATGATGATGGTCAATTTCCAGTGGGACTCCACGATGGTGGCGCATCGTGGAGTGGGCCAAATTCCCATTCGTCAATTTTCAGTGAGCCACCGTGATAGTGGTGCGTCACGATGGCCCATGAAATTGGGCTCCCAGTTATATTTTAATACCGGTCTCATTAAGGGTATATTAGGTATTTTCCCACACCCTTATCAGTCCAAACATGAGATTTCAACCCCAATTGAGCATATTACTCATACATTCACCAAAAATATTCAAGAACACTCTCTAGGGTTCCATATTGATAATCCAAATAAATCAAGATTCAACTGTGGGTTTTCAAAACAAATTGAAGATTTGGAATCCCCAAGCCGTGGGCATCAAGAAGCATCCTTTAAATTTCTAGATAAAGGTACATGGGGTTTAACCTAAAAACTAAATGGTCTTAAAACCATTAGAACATGATTTTTAGATTTTTATACATGAATTTCTAAAGGGTTTTGGAATCTATGTTCTAAATTACGTACTCCAAATCTTTTAATGTTACTATTGTTTTGACCTTGTGGTCCTATCCCCTAAATTGATTTACATGTATGCATATATGTATGGAATGTAAGATTTAAGATCGTTGAGAGCATAAATTATGAACTCCCTCTCGTGTATTGAATTAAAGATTATGGTTTTGTGATTTGAATGATGTTTTCGCAATAATATAGCATTTGAGCATGATTTGAAATTGTTGACAGGGTGTTTCTTGATATAAATGTGTTCTTGTGTTTAAGAGAAACAATTGCATGTGAATTGAAAACTTTGACATAACCACCTTGTACTGTACTACTGAAATTCTTGACAAAAATAAGTTCCTTGCATGTGTTTACATGAGGTTTGAGAAAGAGTTTCTTTGAATTGAATTATTAAAATGGTGGTCCCAAAACTTGTGTTTTAAAAATAGTGATTCATGATAGACTAATAATGACTCAGAGATGTGACTTATAAGTCAATGGTATGACGATACCATATGGATTTATGCCATAATAGATTATGTTTTCAGAGTATGTTTTCAGATTATGTTTCCAGAGACTGTACGTTTTGATAGAGTTTTAAAAAGGGGCTTAAAGAGGGTTAGGTGGTTACCCGAAGAAGGCATGAGTTCAAGCAACTCTTAGCCTAAAATTGTATTTGCCAATATGGGTAGATTATTATTGTACGCTGGCGATAACCATGTGGCGTAGTAGATTCAAAGACTCCGACCCTTGAAACACACTTGGGTTGGGGGCTTCGCTGCTGAGTTAATGGCAGTTTTCATATAGCCCATGGAATTTTTAAGAATTGTAGGGTATTCCACCTAGCACAGAAGTAACACAGATTTCTCAGAGTTGAGATGATTTTTACAGAGTCTTTAAAATGTCCATGTGAATTCTTACTATATGATATACTTATGAACTATTTTAAATTTCTCTAATATATGTTGAATAATAAATGATTATTTTAGATATGCTCTGCGTACCATTACATCTGTATTGACCCCCCTCGACCTACCTCTCAGGTTTTGAGACTCAGTCTAGGGTTTCAGATAAGCAGTAGATAATTCAGACAACTGATCAGATTGTAAAGTGGTAAGCCTTCTCTATTCCAGAAGGCCTGTCTTTTCAGATTATGTCACTTATTTCAGTTTTGGTCTACTGGGGGCCTTGTCCCAGTTTCAGACAGTTGTCAAATTTTCATGTATTAGAGATTTCACGGACTGAGTCAGATGTTATTTAGATGTAGTTGTTTTACAGTTTCAATACTTAAGTTGAATTCAGCGTTGACCATGTTTCCATAGCAGATTATGTTTTCGCATATTCTTTTTATTATATGATTGTTGTACTTGATTACCAGATAGAGAAGGGCGTTCCGCGCCTTCATGGTTCGGGATGTCCATCACAGCCAGGCCCTAGTTCGGGTCATGACACAAAACTTGTCATTCTTTTCCAAAAAATACAAATCAACCCAATACAAATCATTTATTTGTGGGAAAAATATTTCATCATTTCAAATCTTGAGTTCTCGCTCTTTTCTTTCTCTCTCTATAATACAGACAATAACTACTCAGCATATTGCTCAACCCTTCAAAATAGATCAATTTTATTCTCATTTCTGACCATATAGTTGTTATTTGTGACTTCATTCTTGCTTGTATCTGTCGTTTTCTATCTTAGCAGGTAACTGATTTATTTATTATTCTAAAAATTAGGGCTTTAGATAATGATAAAAATAAGAATCTTAGTTGTATTACCTTCGAGAATGGGGTAAGAATTTTGAATTTTGATGCTAAAAAATATAGAAAGAACCCGAGAAAACCCTAATTTTTATTGCAGTATTTTGTTGACTATCGTGGTATTGTTTGATGGTATTTGCGGTATTGTTGGTGGTTGTTGGTGGTGGTGTCAGTATTAGTGGTCTTGGTGGTGATGTTGGTATTGTTGGCATTGGTTTTGGTGGTCTTGGTGGTCTTGATATGAGTATTGGCAGCATTGGTGGCATTGGTAGTGGTGGTGGTGGCCTTGGGTGTGGTCTTGGTGATTTTGGTGGTGGTATTAGTGGTCTTGGTGGCATTGTTGGTGGTCTTGGTGGCATTGGTGGTGGCATTGGTAGTGGTCTTGGTGGTCCACTGTTGCAATAGGTGGAACATCTGTTGTGAGATATTAAATAGATCTTCAAACAAATTTCCCATCTGTTCCAACTGATGGGTTATCCATTGGAGTATTTATTTTTTGTAATGTGGCGTATAATAATTTATTGAAATTTGTCTTACCTTTTTTTAAAAATTTATGCAGATATCAAACGTAATGTATTTTTTATTTTTCAGTTGTTTGTAGTTAGAAGATGTCTCCCAAAAGAACAGAAACTGAAAGTGGATCAACTTCTAATCACCTAACAAAAAAGGCTAGAGTACAAATGGATTTGGAGGAACTTCCTGAATAACCTCAGTCAAGGAAAAATGAAGATGAGAAAAGCTATGAAAAGGGAGGTGGAGAAGGGTATATAGAGGCTAGTGAGAAAAACAAAATTTAAAAGGGAGAAGAAGAAGATGAATAAGAAGAGGAAGAAGTAGAAAGTGAGAAAGAGGATGCTGATCAACATGATGATAAACAAGAAGAG
>NW_025838908.1:0-2840 GCF_002878395.1 Capsicum annuum | reverse complement strand
TGGATAATTAAATTACATATATTTGGCATGTCAATGATGACATTTACTGATGAAATTATGTTTAGTTATTCCATTGTCTTATTAGATTAAATAGTTGATTGCATTGTGTTACCAGTTCAGCTATTGTCCTAATTTATAAGGTCGATGGCAAATATTATAGAAGTTGTTCTCTATAATTTTTAGACTGAACGCATGATCGATTGAATAAATCATATATTTACAATGACGACAAACAAGTTTACTGTTATATGTTGCATTGTGTCACCAATTCAGTAACTATCATGTTTTATAGAGGTCCATCAATTGTGTCCAGTGTAAATTATAGACGCAAAACCTTGTCAATAATATACCGTATTGGTTTATTGCCCTTAGTAGCATATTAGGAAAGAAAAGGAATAATTAATTAATAAAATAATAAATAATTAAATTTTATATAATCAAATGAGCTTAAACAAGTCATGTGATCGTATGAGAGTCCACGTAAATTGTAGAAGGTGATCAAATATGTGTGTGGCTGGGTAGTGGTTGTACAACCAACATCCTCAGGGTAATGCTTACCCAAAGCACAAGTATGTTGTGAGGAATTCATTTGTTCAACCACAACTTATTATTTGTTCAACCACAAATCATCACCTCACACATCTTTGATCACCACCTTCAATTTATGTGGACTCTCATATGATCACATGACTTGTTTAGTCTTATTTTATTGCATAAAATTCAATTTTCTATTATTTTATTAATTAGATAATATTTTTCAAAATATGTGCTAGTCATGGTCTATAAATAAATATCTTCATCTAGTTATTTAATTGTGGAAGTAGTTCCCAATCTATTCTAGATTATATCAGGTCGAGTAAATAACTAAGCATAGTCTAGCATAAACTATGGACTACTTCACTAATAAATGCACTAGACGAGGATACATATTCATAGACCATGACAAGCACATATTTTGAAAAGAATTATTTAATTAATAAAATAATATATAATTAGATTTTATGCAATTAAATGAGCCTAAACAAATCATGTAATTGTATGAGAGTCCACGTAAATTGAAAGTGGTGGTCAAAGATATGTTAGGTGATGACTTGTGGTTGAACAACCAACATCCTTAGGGCAATGTTTACCAAAGTACATGACTTGTCCAAGCTCCTTTAATTGCATAAAATCCAATTATTTATTATTTTATTAATTAATTATTTCTTTTTTTTCAAATATACTAGTAAGAGCAATAAACCAATGCGGTATATTATTGACAAGGCTTGAAGTCTACGATTTACAATGGACACAATATATGGCCTTCAAATCACTTTCACTTATTTAATTATTTATATCTTTGACTATGTACTAATATTTTTTTGGATCGTTGCACCAACCCGTATATACCTTAGCATTGACCTAGTGTGGAGCTATACGGTTTAGCATCTACCCAACGCATGAGAAGGCATTGATTATATTTACGATCTATGAAAGAGGTCCAGCAGTATGGTATATTAGTGATAAATCTTGCAGTCTATGATTTACAATCGACACAATTATATTTATTTAATTATTTATATTTCATGAACCTACATAATGGAATCCGTCGATTACATAGACAGTCACGCATAGTTATTGATCTCGGTCAATCATATACTATACCGACCGTGCAATTAATTTTGTAGAAATCTATACAATCGTTGATAGACCAGATTTATTATCCATTAGCATATATGAATTCGTACATATATATATATATATATATATATATATATATAATAGACAATCAGATTTGACGTCTGACAACTGTTTCATTCATCTTATAATAGGAGAAATTGCAAAATTTCAACGAAGAACAAAATTGTATAATTAATGTAGAGACAAACAAAAAGGGCATTGCAACAAAATTTCAAACACTCATTTCATAAGTTCATTGCAGCAATGGTTTAATACCATATTTACAGTAAAATACGAGCAAAAAGGGCAAAATAAAAAATCTTTCATCTAACAAATTCCCTAGCCATGAAATTTTCTTTGCAATGAACTTACAACTATAACTATAAAAAAAATTAAAACCTAAACTAAGGGGATAGTGGGGGGTGATGAACTCCTCGGGCTACATGTTCAGCCTCTCCACGATCGCCCATAAAAATTGGGTGATATATCAGAGTTCATGGTGGAGGTACTCTCTTTCCTAACCCAGATCATAGAAGAGACGGTCTAGGTCATTTTGAAGGAGCAGAATATCGTGGTTACGCTAGAAACGAACCCTCCTTCATGCTCTGAGTGGAATGCTCGGCATTTGGCCATATTTGTCAAATTTTTTTGGTTGAGGAAGATGAATATTGTGTATAGTTGATGGTTGTTTATATAGACCATGTGTGCGTCAGTAGAATTTGAGGAGATAGCGTATACCCAATCGACGCACGGAGTGAGTGGATGTGCATCCACTTTTTTGAAGTGTCATAAATGCTCGACTATTTATCTGTTCGTTTAAATAATTAGATTTTTAGTAGACTTGAAATAGAATCGATAATAAACTATTTGGTATATAAAGAATAATCCCAATAGACTTGACACATAATATATCCCAATAAACTATATGTGTGCTAGGATTGTATATAAGAAGTGATGATGTCAACCTAGTGTCTAAATACTTAATTCTTCAAGAATTGTGTCAAAAAGCCTAAAAAAGCTTTCAATGTGTCTATTTTGCAAAATAGAGTTATCCAAGAAATACCTTTTACCATCTTAGTAATATTTTATCTTTATTCTTTCAAACAGAAGATTGCTTTAAAATTAAAAAAAAATTCAAACAGACATGTCATCTGTTGCAATAGATATCAATATCTGTTTGA
>NW_025838907.1:0-2782 GCF_002878395.1 Capsicum annuum | reverse complement strand
CAACACTTAGCTAAATTTTCAAGCTTTTAGCCTCTTATGCAAGAACTAGGAGCTAAACTGAACTAAGAAAAGTACGGGGTAATACACTCTTGTAGCAAGGTTAGAATCAATTCACATTTTATTAGCTTTTGCTGCCTACAAGTATTTCAAGTTGTATCAAATGGATGTCAAAAGTGCCTTTTAAAATGGATTTATTCATAAAGAAGTCTTTGTAAAACAACCTACCAGTTTTGAAAATCCGTCTTAGACAAACCATGTTTTAAAATTATCAAAAGCACTCTATGGTTTCAAATAAGCATCAAAAGGTTGGTATGAGAGATTGAGTACGTCATACCTAATTTTTACCTAAGGTCAAAATAAGCACGATAATATGGACTCTAAAAGATAAATTTGTATATAGTCGCCACCTAATTTTTAAGGAAAATAGAAACCTATTTATTTATTTAACAAGTATGACTTTATTTAATCTATGAAACCAGTTTGAATTCTAGATAAGGGTTTAAATTATTCTGAAGGGAAGGGATTAGGCCCCCTTCAGATTCAACAAATGTGGTTCCCAGCCAGACGTAGGTTCATTAAAAAAGAAAAGAGAAAAATTAATATTTGTAAATACAAATATACAATATGCATTGAAATAATACAATGCGTATGTTGTCGTAAAATATATATAAACAAAATATATAAATATGTATGTAAAGAAAATTGAATAAAGAAAAACTATTTTAAGGAAAAAAACCATGTAATATTTATTAATGTAAAAGGTGTGAATTATTTGATTAAATATCTAAATCAATTTTAATATAAGTATTAAAGGCCTAAATTTTCCTAACGCGTGATGAGAATCACGTAAAAAATAAAAAATATCAGAAGATTATATTAAAGAAAAAAAAAACTATGCAATATCTTTCAATGTATAAGTATGAATTAATTAAGTATCTAAATTAATTTATTTTCTTAATATAAATATTAACGGCCTAAATTTGCCTAAATGCGTGGTGAATATTTGTATAAAAGCATTCCCTCCCAACGCCCCAAAAATAAATTTTTTACTGTAATTGGCATTTTGTACAAGCAAAAAAAATATAAAATACAAATATAAAAATTAAAATCTTCTTTGCATGCCATTCCCGATAAATATTCTCAATAACCCGTATAAATACTTGTAGTAAAATTTTAGTAACAAATAAAGAACTATCAAAATAAATTGAGAACGTATGTGTGCATATACGAATAAAAAATATATATAACTTTTGTTAAAAGGTGGGCTTAGGTTAGATTTTAAATACGACATGGCTATGAAGTGGTTGCTGATTTATTAGCCGTCCTAAATCGTCTTGCCAAGATACGAATTATAAAAATTTTTGCATTGGTATAAAAATTTCTTCATTGCCCAAATTTATTTATTTTATTATGTATTTATACACGTAATATCCATCTTTTATTTATGAAACCCTTGAAAATAGAAGAAAAATTTCTTTATCGGTCAAGTGTCGGCCCTAAATATAAAATAATAACTTTGATAAAATAAAATCCATCTTTTATAATGGGGTGACCTCAAATATCCAGACGGAGAGAAAATTTCATTGGTCAATCAATTAACACTAACAATAACAACATATCTTAAAAGCATTAATCAAAATAACAATTGAGATAGCATAACTCAATAGAATGCAAACAAAATTTAACAAGAAGAAAAACTTAGCAATACAATAATTAAAATAAATTAAAGTCAGAATAGTAGTAAGCTACTAAAGCAGATTTTAATAAGTATCAACACAAATAAAGAAACAATAAGTAACTAGAGTAACAGTCCATAACTAAGCAAAACAATAACAAATGAGTGAGATTCACTGAAAAATATTATCAGTCACCAAAAACTTCAAAAATATTAATTTAACATATGAAATAAAATACCACGAACAACACAATTGGTGTGATGGGATTTTTGGCCGGCGATGGGGATGCGTCTGCCGGATCTTATTGGCAGTGAAGGGAAAATGGAAGAGAGGAAAAAGAGATTAAAGAGAGAGAGAGAGATGTATGCGTGCGTTTGTGTTTGTATATGTTATCTATGTATGTATGGATGTGTATTGTGTTAAAGTGTGTGTATTTAAAAATAATAATAATAATAAATGATATTCATATCTACTTTTTTCCAGCAAGTCCCTTAAATTAGGGAAAGTAGGTGAAACAAAGTCAAAAAATAAAAAAATGATAAGACTTTGACTTGACTAATTTGTTACTTCATGTATTAAAATAATTAAATCGACTTACCTTTGCAGATCATATTAAATAACGTACAAAATAATGAATATCGTTGTATAATTACAGAAAAATATAAACAAATAAAAAATATAATTATCTTGAAAAAAATATATTATGCTATAAATAATTAAAATTATACTGTGCAGTAAAAAATTACAATGTTGTACTGTGTATGTATATAAATGACTATGCAAAAAATATTAAAATAATAATAAACTAATAAGAATTCTAAAATTTATGAAATTAAAGATAATTATCAGTAAATTATGTAAAATTAAAAATATGAAAATAAATGAGTAAAAATTCTAACATAATGATGATTATCAACAATTTATTAACAATAGCAAAAAATATGTGAAAATTGTAGTTTGTACTATTTAATGATCAGGAAGCCTAAATGCATTAATTTTAAGTTTGGAGAGCCAAAATTGGGTGTCAATAGAGTACTTTTTTGCTAAATAATAATTTTTAAAGAGGTAAAATTGATACAACTCTGTTCATATAAAAGCTTGACTCA
>NW_025838906.1:0-1916 GCF_002878395.1 Capsicum annuum | reverse complement strand
CCCCCCCCCCCTTTTTTTACCTTAAAATGAATTCTTCATGACAATAATTGTATGTCTTAATGGATAACTTATATGCATAAATGTAATACCCCAAAGTTTCCTAACTAATTATCTTAAGAATGTCTACTATTATCTTCTAAATTTAATAATGTTTATTCCATGAGGAATTTTTAAGATTTTCACATTTTTTCATGTGGAAAATTCAATAAGCTTTCCATCGATATAAGATTCACCCAAATCCGATAATCGAGTAAGAAGTTATGACTATTTCAAGTTCCTATCGTAAAATAGTGCCAAATTGATCAGTGGCGCACTGAGCCACAGCAATTGTCCTTTTTCCAGTGTCTCAGCGCGATTTCTCCATGTTGGGCCAAACTTTCAGGTCGCAAATGAAGTGGCAATGCGATGGCTCCGCGTCGCTCCATCCCTCAATTTCCCAATTGTCAAATTCCAGTGACACGGTGCGATGCAGCTAATTTGAGAAAATTTTACTGAAATTAAAAGACGCGTCCAGGGTTAAAAGGTTTAATTTCTCACCCTTATTTAAACCCAATAACATATGTTTTAGCCATTCTTTACCCAAAATATACTAGTTTCTCTCAATTTTCTCTCAAGAACAAGCTAGGGTTTCAATTGGGGATTTAATTTTGAGAAAGTCTCTCCATCAATCTTTGCTAAACAAAGAACTAAGGTATGCGTTGTGTTGATTTATGGATTCCTTTCATCCATAAAACTCAAGAACCCTATTTTAAATTATGAATCATGATATTTATGTTGTGGGTTGGTTGTAACCATATTTATCTTGTTATATGATTCCCAAGTTGGAATATTTATGTGTTTTTCATGAAACTACCTTAGCAAGTGAGTGAAATCCATAAATGAATTATTTATAATGTGTCAATTTGATGATTAGGCCTATGCCCTAAGGGTGCATGCAAGGTGTTTGATAAAATGTCTAGAAGGATAGAAATTATGCACTATAGCTTAATTGTGATCGAAAATGACTTCCATGCTATTCTTATGTATTAAAATTATTTTTTGGATTGTTCATCAGTTAGCCATATGAAATTATGTTATGTATAAATGCTATCTTATTCACGTACCAAGTTATGATAATCAAATGCCCATGAAATGTCTTTAATTATTGTATTATGGATTATTGATGTTAGTCATGTATTCAAGAATGTCATGCCTTGTCAGTTTCCTTCCATCTAGTACTAGGGGTACTTGTACCCAAAAAATATAGCTTTGTACCTAGAATCAGTGTCATGTTTCAAGATAATCTCAGTCAGTTATCAAATCTCAGTAATCTTCCATCAGTCAATGGAATTTAGCAAATTCAGTTAATTTAGTTAATTCAGTTCAGTTCAGTAATCCATGTTCAGTATCTATTTAGATAGGAGTAGGAATTAGCACCGAGTGAACCTAGGGATGGGAACACACACTGTCAGATGAGGGTGTGATTCTTAAAAGTCATCCTTGCATTCCAGAACTATGTAGCCAGCATAGGTTGAGACATCAACACTTTCAGATGAGGGTTGATAAGGTAGATAAACACTATCAGATGAGGGTCCCACCATTCTCTTTTAGGGGACACTATCAGATGAGGGTCATCCACAGCTTATCCTTACTAGTGGCGCAGTATTGAGCCCTTCTAATTGGGGTTACAAATTGGACCCCAACTCAGCCATAATGGCGTACTAGGGGCATACCGGTTAGATAACTACTTCCCACAGTTTCAGTTACAGAATTTAGGACTGTCTGATACAGTCAACTTAGAACAACACCAAACTTAGCTAGTTTCATCAGATTCAGGACTGTCAGATACAGTCACTCATGTTATTAGTCATCAGAACTCAGTTATCAGTTATGTTAGTTACCAGTAAATTCATGTTAACATGACTCAAATATAGTTA
>NW_025838905.1:0-1133 GCF_002878395.1 Capsicum annuum | reverse complement strand
ACTGGTCTAGAAAGCTCGATGATGCCTTATAGGCATACCGAACGATTCTTAAGACACCCATTGGCATATAACCATTTCAGTTAGTCTATGGAAAAGCATGCCACCTACCAATAGAGCTAGACCACAAGGCCTTATGGGCACTTAAAATGTTGAATTTAAGTTGGAAGGAGACAACAGAGCTGAGAATGAGACAACTGAATGAGATGGATGAATTCCGTCTCAGGGCATAAGAACAAGTAGACCTATATAAAAAAAAGATGAAAAAGTATCATGATTGAAGGATAGAGAAATAAGACTTCCAAATAGGTAACTTGGTGCTTCTTTTCAATTCCAATCTCAAACTGTTCCTAGGTAAGCTTAAATCCAAGTGGTCAGGGCCATTTAGAGTTAGTCAAGTCTAATCATCTTGAGTATTAGAACTTTAAAATAATGATGGCAGCACTTTCAAGTTAAATGGAAAATGAGTCAAACTTTATATTGGTCAAAAAGATTTGATAAAAAAGTAGTTCTGCTATCTATCTCAAAGAAGTCTAAAGTAATTGAGATGAGTCATGCCGCGACTTTAAATCATGCGCTACATGGGAGGCAACCCATGATCCTCATGTGTCATCCACTCAAAGTATATCCTAACCCTTAGTTAAGGTTTTCTTTGATTTTATGATGAGGGTGTAGGGAAAATTGTTGTAGCATTTTATAATTATTGAGCACCTCTCCAATGGAATGAGTAGTTACTTGTGTGAATTGCATCTAAGTGTGACCAGTGTGCACCTTTATTTGGGATTAGTTCTAGTGACGAAATAATCGATGCTAAATAGCTACATGAACTAAATGAGTAGTAACTTATGATATACATGTGTGCCATGAGCGTGTGAGATCTTCCTCAGTTCCCATTGTATGTTGAATCCAAAACTTGCCCAGTTAGTCTTACCTAGGTTGAAGGATAGGGGTTAGGAAAGGACCATTGGCCACTTTTTTATTAGCTCACCTTTAGCCTAAATAACCTTGCCTGTATGTAGAATATCCCTCGATCCCTGCTTTCAGCTGGAGTAGCCTAACTTTTTTTACACTTGTCACCTTCCCGTTTATATCACAATGAATTTTTTTGGCCCTTTTCCTCCTTGGACACTGTTCAC
>NW_025838904.1:0-1621 GCF_002878395.1 Capsicum annuum | reverse complement strand
CTGAGCTTATTGCTGCCATTAAAGCTTGTAAAGAATTACTTTGGATGAAGAGATTCTTGGGGGAACATGGTTGTGCTCAAGAGAGGTATGTGCTTCATTGCGACAATCAAAGTGTCATACATCTTGGCAAGAATTCTACATTTCATGATCGGTCTAAACACATTGATGTAAGATACCATTGGATTTGGGATGTGTTGGATTCTAAGTTGCTTGAACTTGAGAAGATTTATACGGATGATAATGGTTCCGACATGATGAGTAAAGCTTTGCCAAGAGGGAAGTTTGAAGATTGTTGCATGATCGCTGGGATGGCGGTCTCCTCCATATAGTTGGGAGGGGGAGAATTGTTGGATTATTGGGTCTTTTTCCCTTCCTATGTGGATAAATGAAGCCCAATTTGGACCAACCCACTTTTGACCATAGGCCCATTACTATGGGGCATACATATTGATCTTTTTAGGTCTTATTCACTATCACAAAAAGAGAGTTTTCAGCAGCCAAAGAGAGACAAACAAAGCTGATTTTCGCACCTAAATTCCAGCCACAACTGTCAACTTCAAATTGCGATTCTCGCTTCGTTTCTTGTCCTATTGAGTTAATTTTTAGACTTCTTGTTCCTCTCATCTCAATCTTTGATTAGGAACTAACGGAGCTTTATTTAGTGTCCTGTTGCTCCTTTTCTTCATTCCCGAACAGTAGCTACATTTTTTGTGCTTTCACTCCTTTATTTCTCTAGTGTTTGGTGTTGTGGTTTATGTATTATTTCTTGTTGTTTGGCACTTGTTTTGTGGACATTTTATATAATAATATTGTAACTATTTGGTGATTATAGTGGAGGTTTGGTCCTGTGGTTTTTACTCTTCACACCGAAGGGTTTTTCACGTAAATTTGGTGTCTTGTGTGATTGCCTTTATTCTTTCCCTATCGTATTTGTGTGATAATTTATTTGCTGCCATATTACTTTGTTTTTCTTGGTTTGCTTGTCTCCTCTTAGTTCAAATTGGAAAGGAAAGTTTAGACTTGGGTATTCTTCCGCTGCTACCCTGTCGGGCTCTTTCATAATGCCTCTGTCTTTCTCAACATCATATAGTCAAAACTAGGAAAAGCCTTTGGATTCAACTACAATCAATAGTTGTTAGCGTAACTGGAACATGGCTCTCGATGGGTGATTTTAATGTCTTCTTACATAGTGATGATAGAGCCAATGAAAATTTTGTATAGGAGAGTGAAGTAAATAATTTTAAAGGGTTTTTGAAAAATGCTAGTTTGTGTGTACTGAAAACAATCAGATGAAAATATATATGGACAAATGGGCACATATTCAGTAAAATTGACAAGGCGTTGGTTAATCCCATTTGGATGACCACCATGATTCAATTGGAAGTAGAGATACTTGATCTGGGCTGCTCAGATCACTCTCCCTTGGTAATTAACTTTTATGAACCTATCACTAAGAGACCATGAACTTTCAAGTTCTTGAACCACCTTGTCCACAATCACTCTTTTATAGATAGCGTTCGTAGGGGTCGAAATAAACCTGTTTTTGGAGACTTCATGAAGCAAGTATGGGAAATTTGAAGAATTTTAAATGTGAAATGAAGGATATGCATACTAAGAAATT
>NW_025838903.1:0-1361 GCF_002878395.1 Capsicum annuum | reverse complement strand
TATTTTTTGAACTTGTTTTTTATCTTCTTCATTATAGTTATATTCTACATCCTTTTTTAATTTTTTCTGTAGTGGTTTTAAAGTTTCTGCTAATTTTGGAATATATTCTCTTACTTGGTTTACTAGTCCTAAAAATGATTGTAATTTCTTTTTTGTATCTAATTCTTCTTTCGAATTTATTATTTTTTGTACTATATGTTGTTGCATTTTTACTCCACTTTTATCTATTTGTATTCCTAAAAATTCTATCGGATTTTTCATAATTTCAGCTTTCTTTTCGCTTAGACTTATTCCCAATTTTTCTATTATATCTGTAAACTATTCTAATAATTTTAAATGTTCTTCTTTGGTTTTTTGTATATAATAATATATCATCTATGTATACTATGCAATTAGATAATTGTTTAAAATAATTATCCATAAAATGTTGATATCTACCTGGTGCATTTTTATATCCAAACAGTAATACGTTCCACTCATAAAATCCTTGTGGTACCGTAAATGCGGTTAATTCTTTAGATTCTTCTTCTAGCTTTAGGTGGTAAAATCCTGATTTACATTCAAATTTGCTAAAATAATTATATCCTTGTATTTGTCTTATTTTTAATATCTTATTTGGTATTGGATAATTATATGTTATAATTTTTGCATTTAAATTTCTATAGTCAATTACCATCCTACTTTTTCCTCTTTTTTGTTCACTATGTTTATTTACTATAAATGCTGGACTATTATGTTTACTATTACTTTTTTGTATATATTGTTTTTCTAATAATTCATCTATATGCATTTTAAATTCTTTTAAATCGTCGAAATTATATGTTAATGGTTTTTGTGTTATTATGCTATATTTATCTATTAATTCAATTTTTATAGTATTTTTATGTTTTTCCCATCCTTTTAATGGATCTTCACTATATAATTGTTCTAATTTTTTCTGAATTATTTCTATTTTATTTATTGAAAATATAATTATTTCTGTTTTATTTATCGAAAATACTACTAGTCCTATTGTATCTTCAGTATTTTTTATATTTTCTAACTTTTGTGTAATTTTTTCACTTCCTTTTATCCAATCAGTTTTCTTTCTTATTTTATTATTAACTCTTTTTGCTCTTACTTTCTGCTTACATGGTGTTGTAAACCACCAGTCTGTTTTGGTTATTATATGTGGGTATAACTTATCTAAGAATGACATTCCTAAAAGTATATCTTTTGATGTTAATTCATAATTATAAATTTCTTCTATTGTTAATATCTTATCCCATACTTGTATTTTTACATTTCTAGCTTTATAAGTAATTAAACTATTATTGGTGTTTTTAATTTATCCCATTTACTTTCTGGTAAGCAATTATATC
>NW_025838902.1:0-4183 GCF_002878395.1 Capsicum annuum | reverse complement strand
TCATGGAAATAATTAATTATAAACATGAAAATTTCATGTTTTAAAACATAAAATAGGTCCTTGGATTCCATGGTGATAGAAAGTCATGGATAAACATCACACATACCTCACTCGATGATTTCATAAAGAGACTTAAAGATTTTCTTGAAACTTGAGCTTGAATCCTTTGATTCTATTGAATGGGCTAGGGTTTGTTCTTGAGAGAGAAATGACTTTCTTTGAGAGCATTTCTGAATAATGAGAAAATAATGTTCCTAGGGGACCAAAATTTTGCGTTATAGATTAGTTTAGGTCGGGAAATTGACCCAAATGCCCTTAATAATGAGGATTTAAAAAGCTGGAGGAGGCCACATAACACGGTGCGACCTCTGGCTTGGTCAAGCAGCCAACACGGCACGACTCTAAGCCTAGGTCAACTACCCATCACAGCATGGCTCCATCGTGATATCTCACTATTTTAAACAACCAAAAATGGCCTAAACCTCATCTAAATGTTTTGAAACATCCTTGAGATATACTTTTGACCTCCGTAAACATGAAAAAACTTATAAATCAACATTCTATGGTCAGGAAGGCCAATCTAAAATACTTTAAAGATTAAGGGTCTTGAAATGGATGTCTTTTACACTTAGTGGTAATTTTCTAAATCTTGGACCCCTTTAATATGAATTAGTAAGATGAATTAAGCTAGGATTTTATGGGGTCTTACAATATCTCCCCCTTGGGGAAATTCATGCTCGAATGATATTGATTACACTGAGAGTGATGAGAAACTAAGATTACATACTGAACATGCATAACAGAAAACATAATTACATGACTTAGCCTGAAATATGATATATGACTGATATGATTCGTGAATGCATGCAATGATAATATGGTTGGAACTAAAAATGTAAAAGATATAATCTAAGGAAAACTATTACCTTAAGCTGAGTTTGAGTTTGTAGAGAAAAGATGTGGGTACTTGGTACATATATTTGCTTCTATTTCCCAAATGGCTCCCTCAATAGACTGATTTTGTCAAAGAACTTTGAACAAAGGATCCTTTTTTCATTAGTATACAACTTGACAATGTAAGGTCTCGACTGGGATTTCTTCGTAAGAAAGGCTATCCTGAACATCTATAGCCTGCAATGGAACAACTACATCTAAATCACCAATACACTTTTTCAACAAGGAAATATGGAACACTAAGTACTGATGCCAAATATACAGGCAACTTAAGCTCATAAACTATCTTTCCAAAATGTCTCAAGATCTTTTAAGGACCAACATATCGGGGACTAAGCTTCCCTTTCTTTCAAAATCTATTTACTTTTTTATGGAGACATTTTCAAATAGACTAAATCTCCAACTGCAAATTTAAGATCTCTCATACGCACATCTGCATAGGATTTCTAACGGCTTTGGGTTGTCTTAAGCCTCTCCCTGATTGACTGAACTTTCTCCATCACCTCAAATAACGAATCTGGCCCTATCAAAGCAGTTCATCTTACCTCAAACCAACTAATAGGAGATCTACACCTCCAACCATAGAGAGCCTTAAACAGAGCCATCTGAATACAAGAGTATTAACTATTATTGTAGGAAAACTTAATCAATGGCAAGGTCTTATCCCAACTACCCTTAAAGTCGATAACATATGCTCTCAACATGTCCTCTAGGGTCTGAATGGTCCTTTCCACCAGCCCATCTATTTGAGTATAGAAAGCTGTATTGAGATTGATTTGGGTACCAAGACCCTTCTAAAAAGATCTCCAAAAGTGAGAGGTAAACTGCATACCTCTATCTGAAATTATAGATAGTGGGAGTCCATGCAATCCAACTAACTCTCTAATATAGAGCTTGGTATAATCCTCAAATGAATAATAAGTATGAACTGACATAAAATAAGATGATTTGGTCTTTCTGTCTGTGATAACCCATATTGAGTCATCTTAATGACACGTACAGCGTAACCCTATTATAAATTCCATGTTCACCTCTTCCCACTTCTACGTGGGAATGCTGAACTCCTGTATTTTGCCACTTGGGCTCTGGTGCTCAACCTTGACCTACTGATAGTTTGAGCACTTAGAGTAAAGTTCACCATGCACTTCTGCAAGAATTTGATGTCTCCACCCATCAACACATGACACACAGCCTACCCTGACATCATAACACACCATCTTCCCCTAGGGAGTAGAACCTCTACTTTCTGATCTCTACCTAACTCTTTCAACTTAGTTAAACTGGAATCCCTATCCTGCTTCTCCTTTACTTCAGCGACCAATGAAGATTCTGAGCTATTCTTAACCCATACACTACCCTCTGCTGAATTAATAAAATAAACACCTAATCTAGCCAACTGATGAACCTCTTGAATCAACTTCTTCTTATCATTCTCAACATGAGCAACACTACCTATAAACAACCTACTAAGGGTATCTACCACAATATTGGCCTTGCCCAAATGATAAAACACACTCATTTCATAATCCTTCAATAATTCTAACTATCTTCTCAAACAAAGATTTAAATCTTTCTGTGATAACATATACTGCAAACTTTTGTGATCCAAGATATATCAATATGAACCCCATTCAAATAATGCCCCAAAATTCTCAAGGTTAACACAATTGTTGCCAACTCTAGATTATGGGTAGGGTAATTCTTTTTATGAGGTTTAAGTTGTCTAGAGGCATAGGCTTGATCTTACCTCTCTTTATCAAAACATAACCGAAACTACCTCTGGAAGTATCACAATAAACAACAAACCCATCTAAAACATCTAGAAAGGTCAAAACTGAGGTTGAGGTGAGGTGAGTCTTCAATTCCTAAAAACTCTTCTCACAAGAATCTGACCACTAAAACTTGACTTTCTTCTAAGTCAATCAAGATAAGGGGAAGGCAATAGATGAGAACCCTTCAACAAATCATCTATAATAGCCAGCTGAACCCAAGAAATTTCTGATATCTTATGGAGAGATGGGTTTGGTGCAGTTTCTCACTACTTTGATCTTTAGGGGGTCAACTTTAGTACCATAATCGGAAATAATATAGCCAAGAAAAGCTACTAATCTGAGCTAAAATTTGTACTAAGTGAATTTGGTGAATAAATGATGGACTCTAAGAGTCTGCAATATAATTTTGAGGTGGTCTGCATGATTATTTTTGTTACGGGAATAGGCAAAAACATTATCAATGAAGAGTATGACGAACATGTCCAAGTACATCTTGAACACGCGGTTCATCAAATCCATGAAAGCTGTTGGGGCATTCATTAGTCCAAAAGACATAACTAGAAATTCAAAGTGACCATATCGAGTTCTGAAAGCTACTTTTGGAATGTCACATTGTCTGACTCTGAGCTGATGATAGTTGGATTTGAGGTCTATCTTAGAGAAATAACTGGCACCTTGAAGTTGGTCGAACAAGACATTATTTTTGGGAAGTAGATACTTATTATTAATAGTGACCTTGTTTAACTGATGGTAATCGATGCACATTCTGAGAGAACCATCTTTCTTACACGCGAAAAGGATAGGAGCATCCCATAGAGAAATACTGGGCCTAATGAATCCCTTATCTATGAGGTCTTCCAAATGTTATTTCAAATTCCTAAGATCTGCTAGAGCCATTTTCTTTGGTAAAATAGAGATAGGTTGGGTATCTGGAAGGATGTCTATTCCAAAGTCAATTTCCTTTTTAGGAGGAACTCCGAGAAGATCTTCAGGGAACACATCTAGAAATTCCCTTACTATTGAAACTAAATCAATACTGGGTGTCTCAAAATTAGGGTCTTTGTCTCAACCTAGATGGTTAAAACACCCCGATATTTTGCTCCTTATAGGATCTTGAGTCATTTTGGAAAGGTAGCATATGATCTTATGTTGCCTGCAGATTTGGCATTAATGTCACCAGTGTTCCATGTTTCCTTATTGAAAAAGTGTTTTAGTGATTTAGCTATAGTTGTTTTGTTACAGGCTATAGATATTCAAGATAGCCTTTCTTATGAAGAAATCCCAGTCGATATCCTAGATCGTCAAGTTTGTAGACTAATGACGAAAGAGGTTCCTTTGGTCAAAATTCTTTATCGGAATCAATTTGTTGAGGAAGCTACTTGGGAAATAGATGAAGATATGCATACCAATTACCATTATATTTTCTCCACAAACTCCAACTCAACTTAAGGTAATAG
>NW_025838901.1:0-2588 GCF_002878395.1 Capsicum annuum | reverse complement strand
TTCCTAGTTAGGCATATATTATTATATTTAGATTAATGAAATTTGTATAAGAATATTTTAAATTGTTAATATGACACTCATATTATTTCGAGCGTCAATCATTTTTTTTTTACTTTTCACATAGTAATTATGAAATCTATCATAAAATATTTTAAGTTTGTTAACTCTTCTAATTTAGAATATATTTTATGTAGTTTTCACATAAAACATGATACTCCCTTTGTCCAAACTTTTGTGGCATTGATAATCAATTATATTTTAATAATAATTTAAGTTTTTAATTATTGAGATTTATAATAACTTTTTTTTATTCCAATTTAACTGACATTGATATAATTTCGAGAGTCAAACAAATATTTTATATCCTTTAAATTTTTAAGTTGCTAATTATTGTGATTAATAATTTTTTCTTACGTATTTTATGTTATATATAACAGATTAATTATTTTTTAGATATTTTAAGTTATTAAATGTTGTAATTTATTATGTATTTTTCTTGAATATATAACAGATTAATTATTTTTTTTAGATATTTTAAATTATCAACTATTGTAATTTATAATACTTTTTATGTAATTTTTAAATAATATATGTTACTCTCCTTGACCAAATTTTTGTGACATTGATAGTCAATTATGTTTTTTAAATAATTTATTTTTTCAATTATTGTGATTTATAACTTTTTTCTATTCTAATTTAATTAGCACAATGTATAGATAACCATAATAATTAATTTGGGATGATATAATACAAACATGTCTTAAATGACTTATAATAACTAATTAGAAGTGATATAGCAAAATTACTATAAAAAATATCAGTTAAAATAATTATATAGACTTCATATAAGATGCCAAATTAATTTAATATTAAATATTATCAATTTTTTAATACTTAGATGACTTATAGTAATTAATTAGGGATGATATAGTAAAATTATTGTTGAAGTAGCTGAAGCAGACATGTAATAAATGTTTCTTTTATTTTATTTGTTAAATATAATTAATTCTCTTTTATTTTATTTATTAAATATAATTAATATTTTTAATACGTAAATAACATATAATAATTAATTAATAATGATATTGTAAAATTACGGAGCAAGCACGTCAAATAACGGCAAGCAGGGATGTCGACGGTGTGGTGTGTGTTTCACCTGCCACACCGTGACTTATTATATAGAAGAATATATGTATCTCTATATATATATGTATGTATAGAAGTACTGTGGCTAAATGTGCGCTATGCGTGTGTAATGTCATGGGTTATGTAAATTTAATTATTTTATTGGACTTTATATTTTATAAAAATCCTTTTTCTTGGTCTCACTTAGATTTGGTTATTTCTAGTAATTTGGCGTGTGATCTCTGAAATCATTTTCTAGGTTTCTTTTCTCTTTTACCAACTTTTTAAGTTTTATATTATTCTAGAAGAATGAAAAAAAGAAAAACATAAAGGAAAATGAATAGTGACAAATTCAGTGCAAAGTGGCCACACTAGTTACCTTTCCTAAACAATAATGAATAAAATAATTAGAACATTCATTTCTTGATTTACTTAATAATGGAAAAAAGAATTTCCTTATATGTCACATAATCTCCGAAAATCTTTCTTATCAATTCAGTTTATATTTTTTTTTAAAAAAAACAATCCTATTATACTAAGAGAAGAGAAAAGAAAAAAAATATAAAATAAAATGAATTTAGTAAGAAATCCAATTCCATTTGACCACAATAATTGCATTTCTTAAATAATGAGGAATAAAATATGTACAATTCTTCTACTTCTGCATTTTCTTCTTATTCTTCTTATTTTTGTTTTGATTTTGGTTACTGATTAATTAAAATTTTCTTCATGAATTCTTTTGGATTTTCTAGCCTTCTTTGTTATGTGAATTTCCTTTTAAAGTTTTACTTATATACAATTATTTTAATTATGAATAAATCATGAGATTTGACATATCATCATTATATACTTTAATGATTTTCTTTTCTTTTTTTGGTACAGGCTTTAATGAGTTTTGTACATGAAAAATATGATCAATCATTCTTTTAAGAGGTAATTTTGGTTTCTGTTATCAATTTAAATTATTTTCCCTAGTAGATGATGCTTTGCAACATCCAAGCATGTTTTTTCATTCAAAATAGTAGTTCAAACTTGGGACATCCCTCCTTTATACTACTTGTTTTTTCGATATTTTTTTGTGTATAAGCCAAAGTTAGAGACTTCCACAGAATTTATTTATTTTAACGTTAATTAGCACTTTCTAATAATTTTATTTTTTTATATATACTTTTATTGATTAACTTGAGACATATCAGTCGGACACATTCATAGCATTTAAAAATAAATATTTAATTATGACACTAACGTTTAGGGCTTAAAAGTACTAAATCCTTTATATTCATTATTTACAGAAAGTAAATATAAAAATTTTTGGTAAGTAATAGTTTTTAAATATAAATAGTAAGTATATGTAAACATGACTAATCATAATTATCCAGTTTAAATATAGTTATTTTTAATTATTTTTTGTTCTTCCATTAATTCAAAAAATTTTCTTGTCTAAAAATAAGAGTCTTTGGCCG
>NW_025838900.1:0-3207 GCF_002878395.1 Capsicum annuum | reverse complement strand
TAGATATACATTACAGTACAATTAGGATAAATTATTATACAGAAATCTGTAACTCTACAATTACTACAGGATAAAATGATAGACTACGAATATTTAAAATATTGGAGACAAAGTATGGATGAAATAATATTATTTGAAAAACTTATGAAAGATAATCTAATTGGATATTTATCACCCCCCAATATATGAATATCGATAAAACTAACATAAATAGACTTAAAATAAAAATATATAGAGAAGTTAAAAAATATCCA
Organism: Capsicum annuum; assembly: GCF_002878395.1. Lineage (NCBI taxonomy): Eukaryota > Viridiplantae > Streptophyta > Magnoliopsida > Solanales > Solanaceae > Capsicum > Capsicum annuum. The sequence continues at coordinate 2,953 of NW_025838900.1, read as the reverse complement.
TGCAGAAAGAAAAATAGATCCATTATACATATAATAGATCTATTTCACAATAGATCTATTTCACAAGTTATCCGCACCCCCCTACAAAAACTGAATTCTATAAGATTATGAAAGGAATTCTTCTACCTGAACACTAGTGGAAAAGAAATTGAGATAAGAAAGCACAACAATCAGTGCACCAGCCCTCAAATAAACAGTTTGATGCTCCTGAGATATCTTCTTTTGAGCTTACAAAGATTGTTAAAGGTAAACATTAACATCTTAATTAGGTGGAAAACAATGATTTTTGACAAGTACATAAATGTTCCACTCAAACTAATTCACTCACCTGTTCAGCCAAGTCTATGTATTGAATTGTAAGCAGGCGAGTTACAAAGCATGAAACAACTCTATAATGGATAACAACAACACAAGAAGAAGGAAAAACGTCAACCAAATGGGTAAGAGACGGGCGGCAAGAAGCATAATGTCAGGATTGTTCTCATTATTGAGCAGTACTACAAGTACCGGTACAACAAATGAACATACTAAAAATAGGACAGAGAGTCTTCTATTCCAATGGAAAGTATCTCACACAGCTCTATCAAAGCCTCTACCTATTTCCCTTCCTCGCCATCTGCCCTTAAACTAGATAATATCTTCATGAGCTATCCACTCTTGTGAGATGATGATGCTAAACCCATTACAGAGCCAGAGAGTAAATCATCTAATCTAGCACTTAATTTCCTAAGCAGTCCTTGAAGTGCATTACTAGCTGAAGTCAAATTCTGGTGCAAAATCCCAACACCACCTTCGCTATCATTATTATCGTCCTCACCACCAGCATCACCACTGAAATCTATATTCAATCCCAAACTCTGTTCAACATCCCTATCCCTAACTCTAATCTCGTGTGCTTTCTCCTTACCTAATTTTTTTCATTAGTAAATAAAGTTATTCCATCAGTTTTCATGGCACTTATTGTGTTTGACAACGTACAATTGTACTATTTATGAGATCAAAAAAGTAAATTTTAGAGTTATTGTTGTATTTGTTAGAAATAACAAAGAGTACCTAGTACGACGCCACTGAGTGCACAGAGAGAAGCAAGAATTCCACCCTACATCTCGATAAAAAAAATACCATGGCCCAGAGTTCATATGTTTTCAAGTAATAGCAAATATTTGTAAGAACCAGTCTCTTTAAGAGAATAAACATAAAAAATTGGCACTTTGCAAGAAATTAGGGAACTGAAATCCTACGACACTTAACAACAAATATAGAAATATTGTTAGAAGTTAGAAATTAGGGCACTGAAATCCTATAGAGCTGAAATACTTATTTCAATAGATGACTAGGGTTCGATCGAAAGCGGTCGGAACACTGATGGTTGGAGCATTCGTAGTCGGAGCAGTAGTCAATCAGAGCACTGATTTGAGATGCAGAGATCGATTGAAGACCCAAAGTTTCTATAAATTTTGAGATCTGTACTGGATCCTAGAGCACTAATTTGAAGATCAGTCAATTTTGAGCAGTTGATCGATCTGGAGCAGTCGATGATAGGAGACCCAAATATTCTGATTTGAAGATTTACCTAGTGTTTGTTAACCCTTTAATTTGGCGCACCGGTGGGGTTTTTGTTAAGACCCCAAAGTGGATTAGTTATTTCCTTAATTAATGTTAATTTTTTTATATAATTCATTATATTTTGGTGCACTTTGTAAGAAATTAGGGAGGGAAAAAATTAAAGTCGTTGCAATAGCTTTTTTTCTCAATTAAGCATTGCCATAGGTGGCTTTATGGAGATGGTTCATGCAACCGTTGCTATAAGAACCCTATTACAACAGTTATATATCAATAGCAACAATTAACAATTATAACTTCTACCAAAATAATTTTTTTGGCGATGGTTGGAAGCATTGCAATAGACCCTCTATAGCAACGTTTTTAGAACTGTCGCCAAAAAGTTCATTGTAATAGGGGTAATTTCTAGTAGTGTTTGTTGTTATATCTTTTGGACTAACAAGTGCTCTTGCAACTTTTATGGACTTGGTGAGAAGGTTTTCAATTAGTACTTAGACATGTTAGTCAATATCTTTATAGATGACATCCTTATTTATTCTCATAGTAATAATGAACATGCATACCATTTGGGGATTATCTTATAGACTCCAACAATTGCTAGTTATTCACTAAGTTCAGCAAGTGAGAATTCTAGTTGAATTCAGTAGCATTCCTTAGTCACCTTATTTTTGGTGAGGGCATTCAAGTTAATCCTCAAAAGATCAAAGCAGTTAGAAATTGATTTAGACCCATCTCTTTGTCATACATAAGAAACTTCATGGATTTAGCCGATTGATATAGATGATTTGTTGAAGGATTTTCCTCTATTTCTTCTCTTATATATAGATTGACTAAGAATAAATCCAAATTTCAATGGTATGATGCTTATGAGAAAAGTTTTCAAGAGTTGAAGACTCTGCTCACTTCTGCTCTAATTTTGACTCTACCAGAGGGTCTAGATGGGTTGTTGTTTATTGTGATTCTTATAGAGTTAGCCATGAGAATTCTTATTGTCGAGATACATAATTTTGAGCTTAAAAATGTAATAGTTAATTACTCCATTTTTGCTCGAATACATAATTTGCATCCGGATACATAATTTTAAAGTTGAGATATATAATTTTGATTACAAAGATACATCCATTTCTTAAACTATTTGGTCAAGATACATAATATAGTAACTAGACCAAAGGGAGACACATTATTAAAAATATGTATCCAAAAAATTATGGATTTGTGAATGTATCCGACTGTTTTTCTAAAAAAGGATTTAGGTAATTAATAAAAAAATGTGGAGATTTTATGTAGTTAGTAAAGATAAGTTGTGGTGTTCTATAATTTTTTCTTCTTATTAATTAAATTAAACGAGATTAAATGGGTCAAGTCCACAATTTAATGTGAGGCAAAATTT
>NW_025838899.1:0-5268 GCF_002878395.1 Capsicum annuum | reverse complement strand
CGAACTTGAGATCCTTTCTGCGTACATCTGCATAAGACTTCTATCAGTTTTGGGTAGCCCGGAGTCTTTCTCTGATCAACTGAACCTTTTCTATGGCATCAAACACTAAGTCAGGCCCTAGGACTACGACCTTACTAAATTTGAACTAACCAATTAGAGATCTACATCTCCTACCATAGAGAGCTTCGAATGGAGACATCCAAATACTAGAATGATAATTGTTGTTGTATGCAAACTCAATCAAAGGCAAGTGGTCATCCCAACTACCCTTGAATTCAATTGCACACGCCTTTAGCATATCTTCTAAAGTCTGAATGGTCCTTTCTTCTTGACCATTTATCAGAGGATGGAAGGCTATACTGACATGAACTTGGGTACCAAGACCCTTTTAGAACACTTTCCAGCAATAAGAGGTGAACTGGGTACCTCTATTTGAGATAATAGATAACGAAACACCGCGCAATCTAACCAACTCTCTGATTTGAGTTTGGCGTAATCCTCGGCCGATCAAGAGGTATGGACTAGAAGAAAATGGGCTGATTTGGTCATCCTGTCTACAATGACCCAAACTGAATCATGCTAATGATGAGTATGAGGCAAACCCGTCACAAAGTCCATGTTCACTTCTTCCCACTTCCAAGTAGGAATATTGAACTCCTGCATAGATCCACTAGGTTTCTGATGCTCTATCTTAACATGCTTACATATAGAGAACTTAGCCATAAACTCTGCAACATCTCTCTTCATCCCACTCCACCAATAGATCTCTCATAAGTTGCGACAATCTTAGTGGACCCTCAATGAATAGAGTAGCGCGCACCATGAGCTTTTGCAAGAATTTGTTGCCTTAAGTCATCTACACTTGGCACACAGAGATGACCCTAACAACATAAAACACTATCTCCCCCTTGAGAGAAAACCTCTACTTTCTGATCCTTGCCTGACTCTTTCAATTTGACAAGACTGGGATATCTATCCTGATTTTCTTTTACCTTAAAATCTAGAGATGATTCTGAACTACTCTTAACCCATATATTACCCTCTGCTGAATCAACTAGGTAAACACGCTGATGAACTTCCTGAGCTAACTTCTTCTTACTGCTCTAAAAATGAGCAACACTGCCTATAGACAGTCTACTGAGAGCGTCGGCCACTATATTGGCCTTGCTCGGATGATAAAGGATACTCATGCCGTAATCTTTTAAGAGCTCTAACCACCTACGAAGATTGAGATCTTTCTGAGAAAAGACCTACTGAAGGCTCTTATGATCTGTGAACACATCTACATGCACCCCATACAAGTAATGCCTCCAGATCTTTAAGGCAAATACTACGGTTGCTAACTTAAGATCATGAGTCGAATAATTCTTCTCATGGGGTTTAAGCTGTCTGAAGGCGTAGGCTATGTCCTTACCATGCTGTATAAGGACACAACCCAAACCTACTCTAGAGGCATCACAGTACACCACAAAACCATTTGAACCATCTGGAAGAGCTAAGATTAGAGCTGAGGTGAGTCTAGTCTTCAACTCCTAAAAACTCTTCTTGTAAGGATCTGACCACTAAAACTTAACTTTCTTCTGAGTCAATATTGACATAGGGGATGCAATAGAAGAGAATCCCTCAACAAACAATCTATAATAGCTAGCCAAACCCAAGAAACTCATGATATCTGATAGCGAGACAAGTCTGGGCCAGTTTCTTACTGCTTTGGTCTTTTGAGGATCAACCCTAATGCCATCACCGGAAATGCTGGGACCAAGGAATGCTATTGACCTTAGCCAAAATTTGCACTTACTAAATTTGGTGAACAATTGATGATCTCTGAGAGTCTGAAGCACGATTCTGAGATGGTCTGCATGATCAAAGTACTACTTGAACACATGGTTCATCAAGTCCATAAAAGTTGTTGTGGCATTGGTAAGACCAAAGGACATGATTAGGATTTTGAAGTGATCATACCGAGTACGGAAGGCTATTTTTAGAATGTCATATTCTCTGACTCTGAGCTGATGATATCTAATCTGAGGTCTATCTTAGAGAAATAGCTGGCACGCTGAAGTTGGTAAAATAAGTCATTGATTCTAGGAAGTGGATACTTGTTCTTGACCGTGACTTTATTGAGCTGACGGTAATCAATGCATATTCTGAGAGAATAGTCTTTCTTTTGCATGAATAAGACTGGAGCACCCCACGGGGAAACTCTGGGTATGATGAATCCCTTATCTATGAAGTCCTCCAGCTATTCTTTTAATTCTCTGAGTTTTACTGGTGACATTCTATATAGCGGAATAGATATAGGCTGAGTATTTGGAAGAAGATTAATGCGGAAGTCTATTTCCCTTTTGGGAGGAATTTCTAGAAGATCTTCGGGAAAGATATCTGAATATTCATTCATGACTAGGACTGATTCAAGGTTGGGAGTTTCAGAACTAGAGTCCTTAACATGAACAAGGTGATAGATGTCCCTTAGATATCATTTTTTGTGCCCGAAGGTAGGAAATAAGTTGACCTCTAAAAGCTGAAGTATTACCCCCCACTCCAGGACTGGTTCATAACTGAAATTGGACAATTGTGTTTCTGCAGTCGTCTGTGGCATAGCAGGAATGAAGCCAATCCATGCCGAGAATGACATCAAAATTAGTCATCTCTAATTCAACTAAGGTGACTTTCTAAAATATCATAACCGAATAGTTCCTGTATACCCGTTGGCCTATGATAGTTTTACCCACTGGGGTAGAGATTAAGAAGGGCTCTGCTATCTGCAACCACATAAGGAGCATATCTGGCTAATTGAGTAAACTTAAGAGAATACTCTTTCACCATCATGTTGCCCTACATGAGGTTGATAAATTCTAACACCTTAGTTTCTCTCAGCTCTAGGGTAAAGAATCTATCTAAGAATGCGATAAAAAACTCCTCCCATTCTATAGATCCTGCATCAATTGACCTCTCTGACTTCCACTGCTTGAACCAAGAGTGAGCAATATCCTGCAACTGATATGCAGCTAGCTCAGCACTCTCAATAGCTGAAACCCCCATGATATTTGTAACCTTTTGAACCTGGTCAAGGAATTCTTGAGGATCCTCTTCTGACTTAGACCCGAAAAAGGATGGAGGATTCATTCGAGTAAAGTCCTGAATCCCGACTGCAGCTGAATTGGCCACTGATTAGCTGGAACAACAGCTGGTCGTTCATTTTGGGCAGAAACTGACTGAGCAAGAGTAGTGAATGCAGCTCTAAACTTGCATGAAAGATATGCTCGCCCAAAGAATCTTCGAGCTAAGGGTCTAAGTGATTCCCAGTTCTCTTCTTGGGAGGCATGTTCTGTAAATAGAAGAGAAAGGGATTAAACTGAGAGATTAACTTAAGATTATTCTCACTGGCACAACATGGATACTGAAAAATGGGAAACTGTTCCTAAACATCTTATAGCCTCCTACACAAAAGTGTGACGCGCAATACAACCAGGTAAAAGACTCTACTAGATGCGACTTTTAGACTTTCTAGGACACTATTGTACCTTAGGCTCTGATACCAAGTTTATAACGCCTAGAATTTAGTACCCGAAAAGCTACACGGTGCTCATGACCCCGAAGGACCACAAGCTAACCCATGACTGATATCTGTACCTGAATACTGTATAAAATCATGTAAGATGCAAAAATAATAGACTAAAATATGCCATAAGGTTCAAACTTGATAAAACATAATATCTGAGAGTACGGTATATCAACACCAAAACATGAACTGAAACAAACTGTCTGAACATATTGTAGTCTGAAAATACTCTAACTGACTGAACTATCTGAATAAGGAGTTGATGGGTCATGTCTCCAACTAACTTCATCTATTGAAAGCTAAACTAAAATAATAAAATAAATAATCATATCGTCCTCGAATGATGATTACTCACTGCTAAATCTGGCTGCTGAAATTTGGAGTACTACTGATGCTCAGGAACTCGTGCTTCTGGACCTATGGTATAAAACACCATAACGCAAATGCATTAGTACGATTGAATGTACTGATATGCATGTAAGGTAGGTTGAATGCAGAGGGTTCAAATGCATGAACAATGATAACTGACTATATAACATGAACGTGAGGATACATGCATGAATAAATGACTGTAACTAAATTCGTGATGATACTGACTACTGAGTTTGAATACTGATAACATGAGTTACTAATAACTGAAACTGAGCGACTATATCTGATAGTCCTGAATTCTATAAAACTATCTGAGTTCTATTACTGAGATTGAGACTGAAACTATAACTGTGGGAAGTAGTCATCTAACCGACATGTCATAAATAAAGCAATATAGCTGAGTTGGGATCCAATCTGTAACCCCAATTAGAAGGATGTCAATACCGCGCCACCGGTAAGGACAAGCTGTGAGTGACCCTCAATTGGCAGGTACTCAAATGAGAATGGTGGGAACCCTGAACTGGCAGGTAAGCCACCTCATCAACCCTCAACTGATAGGTTAGATATCTCAACCTAAGCTAGCTACATAGTTCTGGAACACAAAGATTGCTTCTAAGAATCACACCCTCTACTGGCAGGTGAGTTCCTATCCTTGGGTTCACTCGGTGCAAAATCCTACTCCCATATGAATAGACACTAAGCATGATTAACTGAACTAAACTGGACTGAGTTAACTGAGTTTCGTTGACTAACGGAATACTACTGAGATTACTGAATTACTAAGCTTTCCTGAGTCACATGACTGACTAAGTTTTATTGACCATGGCTTGACTGAGAGTATCGTGAAAACATGACACTGGCTCTAGGTACACAGCTATCGGGTACAAGTACCCCTAAGACACAATAGAAGGAAACATGACAAGGCATGACGTTCTTGAATACATGACCAACATCAATAATCCACAATATAATAAGTTGGGGATTTCATGAAGCATATGGTTATCATAAACTTGTACATGGTAGGAATGCATATAATAAGTATCATACTTTCATACTCTAACATCATGAGCATTCCAACAAACATCTATATCGCACATCAATAGCATGGGAGTCATTTGAACATAAGGGTAAGACATGCATTTATCATATAGGTTACAATTGAGCTATAATACACAATTTCTATCCTCTTAGGCATTTTATCAAATACCTTACATGCACAACATGGGGAATAGGTGAAATCAGCAAATTACACATTATGAATAACTCTATTCATGGATTTCAACTTGCATGCTAACGTAGTTTTATAATAAACACGTAAAGATTCCAACTTGGGA
>NW_025838898.1:0-3445 GCF_002878395.1 Capsicum annuum | reverse complement strand
AAAATTATAATTAGCAAAGGAGAAATGTATGTTGGAAAAGGCTATCTAACCGAAGGCCTTTATAAGATGAATGTAATGACTGTTGAAATAAATAGAAGTTCAAATTCTTCTTATTTTCTTGAGTCTTATAATTTATGGCATGAACGCGTAGGCCATGTTAATTACAAAACGCTACGAAAACTGATTAACTTAGAAGTTTTGCCACACTTTGAGTGCAATAAATCAAAGTGTCAAACGTGTGTGGAATAGAAGTATGCAAAGCATCCTTATAAGTCCGTTGAAAGGAATTCCAATCCCTTTGATTTAATACACACTGCATTTGTGATATGAAGTCAACACCATCACGTAGTGGAAAAAAGTATTTCATGACTTTTATTGTCAATTGCACTAGATATTGTTATGTCTACTTGCTAAATAGTAAGGATAAAGCAATAGATGCATTTAGGCAAATATAAAACTGAAGTTGAAAATCAGTTAGACAAAAAGATCAAAATTATAAGAAGTGATAGGGGAGAAGAATATGAATCTCCTTTTGCACAAATATGTGTAGAGAATGGAATAATCCATCAAACTACGACCCCATATTCACCTCAATCTAATGGAATTGCGGAAAGGAAAAACCAAACTTTGAAGGAAATGGTGAATGTCTTACTTATAAGTTCTGGTTTACCATAAAACTTATGGGGGGAGGCTATCCTTAAGGCCAATCGTATACTCAACAGAGTTTTCCATAGTAAGACACAATCAATTCCTTACAAAAAATGAAAAGGAAGGAAACCCAACTTGAAATATTTCAAAGAGTGGGGTGTGTGTAATACCTCGATTGTTTCTTAAGCCTAAATCCATCTTTTGAGTGAATATGGATGACTTCTAAATTTATTATTATTTATATCACATTGTATTTTCCTAAATTATACTCTCGATCATGTGGATAATTGGATAAGCTTTCCATTGACATAAGATGCACCCGAATCAGACACCCGGTGAGGAAGTTAGAGCCATTTTATAATTCCCCGAGACTCTAACCAATAGTGAAACCATGAATCAATCTGTTGAGAAATAAATTATATTTATTTGGTTGTTTTTTAATCAAGTATGGTGTTTATTAAGACCTTAAAGATGTCCGAACGATTGGGCGAATGAAAACATTCCTTACCAATTGAGTTCTTCGGAAGGATATCGGTATAGTCAACTTCAAATAAGTATATCTCTCATTATAGTTGGAATTTTTGATCTCATAACCTATCAACAGATAGATAATTGAATTATCTTTTCAATGATACCAATTTTTCCAAAATTCAATATCGGAGCAAAGAGTTATGCCAATTTTACTCCAACATGGTCAAGCTGGAAAACACTGACGACGGTTCGACGGGCTGTCACATTTCTGATGCCATTTCTGACGACGTCGTCACCTTATGATGACATTTCTGACAACGTCACCAGCCTTAGGCAGAAAATAAGAAATTCGACTCTTTTGTGATGATATTTCGTGACGGCCTATCACGGATATCACCAGTCATTTTTTTTAGCAATTAAGGGGCATTTTTAAAAGGGTATTTTGGTCTTTTCCACCCATTTTGACCCTCTATATATATCCAAGTAAAGAAGAAAATTTTATTCTTCTTCCATTTCATCAAGAATACTAGGGTTTCTCTCTAAAAAATCCAATTCAAATTTCCCAAGAACATCAAGAATCCAACCATAGATTTTATAAATTGGTTCAAAATTCAAGGTACCCAAGTCAAAAGCATCAAGAACCCTAACTTAAGAAGTGGAAAAGGAGTCTATAACAAGTTTCTTCATTCAAATTCATAATCAAGGTATGTGGGGTTTGAACAAGAACACTTCTTTCGTTCTTATGCCCAAAGATTTAATTTCTAATATTGAAATCCATGATTTTACAAAGTGGGTTTTACACCTAAATTACTTTATTAATGATTTATGATATTTGAGCTATTCAAGATCGATACACATGACTATTTCATCATTTTATTTCTTAAATTGAGAACTTATGCCATAAGTTGAATATTATCATTATGAGTTGATGATTTCCGAATGATTTGAGATAAGAGTCATGATTTAAGCTTTCTATGAGAATTTTTATTATTGAATATAAATATATATTGATATTTGAGCTTGAGAGTCAAGAATTAGTTCTATGATGTTTTCTTGAAGTTTTTGGTACATGATTATTTTACAACTTCCAAATTATGACTTGATATTTAATATTATGAATTTCATGTTCTACCATGAGTTGGTATTTCAAGTGTTTTCAAGACATGTGTCAAGCTTTAAGCTTCCTTATGACAAATTGGATTATTGAGTATATTGATTCATAAGATTGAGTTGTTATAATGAGTCTTGATATCTCCTCAAAGTTATTGATGTTGCCATGACAAAATGAATTAATACATCTTGATGTTGAGAAAGATTGTTTGATTTTGAGTCGAGTTAGGAATCACAGTTGTATATGATTTACCGATGAGATATATATTTATGTTTTGGTCTTTATAATGGACCCACAAATTGATATTGATTAAGGTGGATTTCCTAATGCATTCTGAGCTAAGTCTGGGAGGAGTATTTAGCACCGAGCGAGAAATGTGGTATTTTCCCAAAACTACGTGCCACCATAGGATTGATATTGATAATTGTAGGCCAGAGGCCGAGTATGGGACTGTGATTGAAAATTGAGGATGTACTCCTTTGCAAGAGTACGACACCCCCGCCAATGTGGGGTTCTCTCCTTAGGAGGTCAAAACGTTGGACTCCATGCGACTCACATGGTGTAGTTATGTCGGTTATAAAAAACTTCCAAGTCCATAATAGTTCAAGTTTCATGAGTTACCGAGTCACTCTAAGTCATGACTTAAAGAGTTTGAGTTAAGTTTAATGATTTATGAGATTTATAATGCTTGTATTACTATTGATGATTTACAAGGAATATATTTCAGTTAATTCAAGCGAAGAAAGTTGTTATCGTCAGCATGCATGATTTTCATAATCATTTATGATATTATTTATAATATTGTATTGCACCCCCCACATACTCAGTACATTCCTTAATGTACTGACCCCCATATATTTCTATATGCTATAGTGCCTTATAATGTAGGTACAAGTTATAACGCAGATACCGCATTCAGTCAGTTTGCAGCTTTCAGTCAGCAGGTGATGAGTCCTTTTGATTCGAGTGCATGAGTCAGTTATACAGCGTGAGAAGTGTTGTATTTTTCTTACTTTAGTCGTATTGAGATTGGGTAGTTTGGAGTCATGACCCATCTATCTGAAGTCAGTACCAGTAGAGGCTTCATAGACAGTCAGTAGAAGTTGATGTATTCAGTTTCAGTTTCATTTGTAACAGTAGAGTTGTAATCTTGTAAAGTTTATATTTTTATTGATCAAGTTCAGTAAAGTTCTATATTTTTTCTAACTTTATATA
>NW_025838897.1:0-1842 GCF_002878395.1 Capsicum annuum | reverse complement strand
GATAGTCCATTGTTCTTAGTTATTAAGGGATTTCTTTATTTATTTTTTGGTGTATGTGTGAAGGGATTAAGATATTGAAGAGATACAAATTAAGAGGCTAAACTAACAAGGAAATCAAGGTATGTTTGCTGTCCACTTTTGTCCTTTTTCTATATATATGTGTTGGTAAAGGATTGCACATATTTGGTTGTTCTTAAAGGATGATTGGGGTGTTTTTTGTGGACTATTTTTTGTGTTTGTGTTATGGGCTTCCAGGTTGATGTTGGATAAAAGTGTGGTTAGTTTGTAATGAAATATAGAAGAAAGGTGTGGTGGTACACCACTGATCTAATTATTGCCCTTGTTTATTGCCCAATGTGTTTTTGTGTGTTGTTTGGAGGCTGTAATGAAGATGAGGTGGTTCCGGTGATCTTACAAGGACATGTATGGTATGTGGGTGTAATTGAAGGAGAAAAGAGTTAAAATAACGCCCTTGATTGATGGATTACGTGTTTACTGTCCGATTACTATTTTGGTGAAGTTAAGTAGCCTAAACATGTTGGTTGGTTGCTAATACTAGTTTACCATATATTCTATTGTAGATAAGTAATCTAAAAGGCGGGAAGTCAAGTTGGGTTAGTTTCGGAGTTATATAACCAGGTATGTAAGGCATATACTATTTGGTACTCTTTGGCATGAAATCGAACATTTGTTCCATCAAGTAAGTTTCCAAGGTTGTCCGGTAACAAGTGACACCTAATAGCAGTGTTTTGTATCCTATGAAGCCAACGACCTTGTTCCCACTCTTTAACATATCAAAACACCTCCATACATGTTTATTATTAAACCTGCACATCTATGTTCATTTGAAAATTTCAGAAGTTCTCCATTTACTCAATTAAGACCCATATGTTATTTTAAGCTCCTAAACACTTCATTGCTGTGCCAACAGCTCTCTACCTTATTTTTGTTGCATTAAGTGACTATTTACATCTCTTAGTGGCAGATTATTATATCAAGGTACTATAATGTTCTGACCACCAAAGTAACAATCTCAAAGGCTAAATAAACTAAGTAATGCAAATCTGTAAAACGAGTGGCAGCTCAAGGGCATAATCCTAGCATGGGCTGATCTTGATACATTTATATGTGGGTGGCAGCTCAAGGGCATAAGCCTAGCATAGGCCGATCCCAATATTTATATGTAGGTTGCATCTTAGGGGCGTAAGCCTAGCATGGGTCAATCCTAATTTATCTATTTACCACTGATTAGCTGGTCATTTATATGATATATGGATTACAAAGATTATGAAGTGAGAACGTAAAAATGAAGAAAGGAACGTAATGTATGTATTCTCACAAGTATTTATAAAGGTGGTCTACTAGTACTACTTATATATGATTTTATTGAGTATTTGTATCATGTATATTTACCTTCAGCCTTACATACTCAGTACATATTTTTGTACTGAAGTCCCTCACGGGGGACCTGCATTTCATGCTGCAGGCACAGGTACTTCAGCTCATACACCTCCCTAGTAGGAGTGCAGGATTTTCAGTGACTATTGGTGAGCTCTAGGTTAATTTGGGGCTTTCTGAGACTGTTCCATATATTTTGGTATTATGCAGTGAGTCAAGAGTAGGGTGGGGGTTTGTCCCGACCCTAACTAAGTCTATGTATCTTTTAGAGGCTTTGTAGACTAATGTAAAGTTATGGTAGTGTTTTTCTTTAGACGTGGGTCCCCAACGACCAAGTGTTGCATATATAAGTTTATAGAGCCTATGTAATTATTCTCATCGATACATAATATCATATTGGTAAGAACCTTTGGTTGTCATAGTTACTTGCATGGGAATTTCAAG
>NW_025838896.1:0-1628 GCF_002878395.1 Capsicum annuum | reverse complement strand
GGGTACACAGAATCTGTATATGCAGAACAATAACTTCAACTAGAGTTCAAGTATAAACAAGAACACAATGAAGTATATCAAATACCCTCAAAACAAGATCAAAATGACCTTTCCAAGAGGTGTATTTTATTCTTTCAGAAAGCAAATGAAACAGAAATGAATAAGGCCAAGTCGTCTGAATTCACAGAGTTTTCTTAAGGAAATAATTTCCCTCACTGTATCCGAGGTTGTGGAATTTTTCCTCGCACAATAAAATGGCCAAACAGACCAATTGTAGCGGCACCTCAAACAATTGAAATATCTTCGAACGCACAGAACATTTTGATTGATCACACAGAGTAATTTGTAAGACAGGAAGTATTTTGTATTCTGGAAATTTTCGTATATAAACCTATGAATGAAAGCAGGTTTATATAGTCACAAGATGCCTCTTCTGAATAGTGGCAAAGGTTCATCTAAAAGGTGTAAACTTTTCTAAAAATTCATGTCCATTCGTCCAAACAGTGCGACTGTTCTAAACAGGCATGTCATTTCGTGAATAAGTGTGTCAGTTCGTCGAAACAATGCATCAGTTTACTGAAACAGTACATCAGTTCACCGAAATAGTGCATCAGTTCACCGAAACAATGGCACCAGTTCGATGAAGTATTGCATCAGTGTGTATGCATGTATAAATGGAGTACCAAAATCAGAAAATATTTTCTGCATTTTTTTTGTATTTTCGAATTAGATTTATGTCTGGATTTCTTTATTTCTGTCAAATAAACTTTGTCCAAAAAGATAGATCTCATCGATCATTTGTCAAATCCAAATCCGAAGTCGAGCCGAACGAGCGACGACGACGGCGGCACGAGGCATCTCATATTACTTGCCTCAGTTACCATGTGAAGTAAGTGTTCTTATTATAAACACTCAAAAGTTTTTTTCTCCCACCAATGTGGGAGAATTAGTGAACTTTCCAATTTAGAGTACACTTTCCAAATTGGGTGTCTCCTTTCCTCCACCATTTTCTATTTTCCATTCACACTTCATACACACTTTGAACCCAACAATCCCCCACATAAATGGGGAATGTCTATTTTTCATAAAAGTTGTACGGACAAGTATATGATCATCAAGCAAAGACTGATGAGTCCAAAATATTGGCCAGCTTCACTTCCTAATTGGTTGGATTCACTTCCGTCGGAGTTGCCAAAATTTATGAAGTTTGTTAACTGTTGTTGTTGATAGTTTTTAGGTAGGCCAGGCCTCTGTATCCACAAAGTTGTATTAATCTTAAGGACTTGCAGACTTTAGATTGTATAAATGTGCGTTTTGAGCCATGTTGTGGCTTTATTTTCATTGTTGATAGTTCAACGGCTTGTTGTCCTAACTTATATTATATATACCGAGCATTAGTTTTTGTATAGAGATCATAGTGGCCTCAATTGTAAAAATAGGACTTGTGTGCTACCTATTTATTATCATATATATGAATTGTTGGGAGTAACTACTTTTTTTATAAAGTTGTTGACAGGGGACTCGCTGATCGAGGACTTATTTATAAGCTGAGATATACTTATTTATTTTCTAGGTTATGTATGGCTACTATGCACCATTAGCAGATGGTTTAGCAGGACAAACATGGG
>NW_025838895.1:0-1129 GCF_002878395.1 Capsicum annuum | reverse complement strand
AGTATCAAATAAGCTTTCCAACTATATATGGATCATCCAAAACGGACACCCGAGCGACGAGTTATGAACATTTTGATCAAATCATGAATAGTAGTGAATAGTAAAACGTGCAGGAAAAAGTACTAAGGCCTAGCATGTTTTTTCTCCAACTTTAAAAGATCATAACTCCTTGTACATAATCATATGGTTGATCTACTATATATCAAAGGAAAGCTCTGCGAGTCGTTTTCCCAATTAAATTAGTTTCATCCAATTTATCTATCGAAGCAAAAAGTTATGATGGATCTACTTCAGCATATCAAAAGCAAATTTTTAGGTCAACTTCAAATGATCATAACTCCTCGTACACAATGATCTGGGTGAGATACTATATATCAACAGAAAGATATGAGTGTCCTATTTTTAATTAAATTGGTTTCATCCAATTTGGATATCAGAGTAAAACATTATGGTTGATCTACTTCAGACTATTAAAATAGTCCACCAAAGGACAGATTCGAGAATTATTTGATTTTTAAGGGCGTTTTAGTCATTTCCCCTAACCCAAAATCTATCCAAATCCTATATTAAATCATATTAGAAGCATTATATGTTATATTTCATCAAATTCCCTCAAAAATAAAACCCTAAGCTCCTACATCAAACTTCAAGAACTTCCAAAGTTCACCAATAATTCTGCAATTTATTAAAGATTCCAAGTTCCTAGTTCAAGAACTCCAAGAACCATCATTCAAAGACACGATTAACATCTCAAAAATGAGTATCAATATAAAGTTCATCATTCAAGGTATGTGGAGTTTTTCAACAAGAACTCTCTTTCGTTCTTGTGCCTAAAAGTAATTTCTTTACAAAAGCATGATTTTTATTTGATTTTTATGAATTTGAATTATGAACCCATATCTTATGATGATTATTGTGAAATCTTGATGTTTATGATTTTGAAAGATGAATTTACATGTGTGGAGATATAAAGCATGAATCTTGAATGATATTTATCATGATTTTGATATTTAGGTCGTGAATCCCCATTAGAAATTGTGTTTTTTTGAGAAAGTGTGTATTATAAGCATGTTGATGTTGAATATTTGAGATATTTTGAATGATTTAACCTTTTGGTATTAATGGAGTT